>NC_084748.1:51603757-51641257 GCF_033978785.1 Entelurus aequoreus | reverse complement strand
ATGACACCACAGCCAAAAGGTTTCCTCTCATCGACCGTGTCCTCAGACTTGTTCCTGTTGGCCTGTGCAGGACTTGGGAGTGAATGGTGTGTTTGATCACGCTGCTAACTCCTACCTGTCCATCTGTGTGTTTCAGCTCAATGTGATCTTCCTTGGCATTGCGCTGTACAAGATGTTCCACCACACCGCCATCCTCAAACCGGACTCTGGATGTCTGGACAACATCAAGTAAGTGTTCTGGTCTGAGAGCGTACATGTCCATGTGTGCACCGAGACAAGGGGCTCAGTATTTACTGCCCTTTTTTAGAAGGTTCCGTTGATTTCAAGATCCAGCTGACAGTTTTTGTCTTCATGAAGAAAGTGAGAGCAGCTGGTTGTGCTCCATCCATACTAGCACCTTAAACAAACATTTACCCATCATGCATGGTTTGTTAAAGCCCTACACATGGTAAATTGTTTACAGCTATGACACCAAGGACTGTGACACCAAGGACTGTGACACCAAGGACTGTGACACCAAGGACTGAGACACCAAAGACTATGACACCAAGGACTATGACACCAAGGACTGTGACACCAAGGACTATGAAACCAAGGAATATGACACCAAGGACTAAGACACCAAGGACTGTGACACCAAGGACTGTGACACCAAGGACTAAGACAACAAGGACTATGACACCAAGGACTAAGATGCCAACAACTGTGACACCAATGACTATGACACCAAGGACTGTGACACCAAGGACTAAGACAACACGGACTATGACACCAAGGACTAAGATGCCAACAACTGTGACACCAATGACTATGACACCAAGGACTAAGACACCAAGGACTGTGACACCAAGGACTAAGATACCAAGGACTGTGACACCAAGGACTAAGATACCAAGGACTGTGACACCAAGGACTATAACACCAACCCATCCCCTGATTCCAGTTCAAACTTAGAGACGTTAACTTTTTTGCAGTTGTGTAGAGGAACTTGGACCAGTGTAAACACAGTTGTGTAGAGGAACTTGGACCAGTGTAAACACAGTTGGGTAGAGGAACTTGGACCAGTGTAAACACAGTTGTGTAGAGGAACTTGGACCAGTGTAAACACAGTTGTGTAGAGGAACTTGGACCAGTGTAAACACAGTTGGGTAGAGGAACTTGGACCAGTGTAAACACAGTTGTGTAGAGGAACTTGGACCAGTGTAAACACAGTTGTGTAGAGGAACTTGGACCAGTGTAAACACAGTTGGGTAGAGGGACTTGGACCAGTGTAAACACAGTTGGGTAGAGGAACTTGGACCAGTGTAAACACAGTTGTGTAGAGGAACTTGGACCAGTGTAAACACAGTTGGGTAGAGGGACTTGGACCAGTGTAAACACAGTTGTGTAGAGGAACTTGGACCAGTGTAAACACAGTTGTGTAGAGGAACTTGGACCAGTGTAAACACAGTTGTGTAGAGGAACTTGGACCAGTGTAAACACAGTTGGGTAGAGGAACTTGGACCAGTGTAAACACAGTTGTGTAGAGGAACTTGGACCAGTGTAAACACAGTTGTGTAGAGGGACTTGGACCAGTGTAAGTCTGACATACCAATACATGTTTTATACGTTCTAACAGAATATTATGATGGATGGTATGGAAAGCAGCGCTAAGATGAAGAAGCAGCAACATGGATGACATCCATCGTTAGCAATAGATCATTAGTCATTTTTGCGAGGGCTGTCTCCTTGTAGTAAATTTGCCCTGAAACCGGACTGAAAGGGTTCACAGAGATTGTTAGACACTAAGTGTTCATTTAGCTGCAGTGAAACTATTTTTGATAGGATTTTGGAAATAAAGGGAAGGTGTGACACCGGTCGGTAGTTTACCATGAGGTCAGGATGGAGGTTAGGTCTTTTGAGTAGAGGATGAATAACCACTTTTTTGAATGCTAGGGGAACTGTGCCAGAGGAAAGTGATAAGTTTATAATATTTAGCACTGATGGACCTAATAATACAAAAAGCTCCTTGATAAGTTTCCCAGGAAGTGGGTCAAGTAAACATGTTGTTTGTTTTATCCCATTTACACGTCGTAATAATTCCTCTAATGTTATTTCATCATAGAGAGAGAGACTATTTTGGAGGGCAGTGTCCGTCGTATATACAGTCCTATTTGTGTTAATAGAACCCAGTTGGAGCTTTAATCTCCTTTCTAATGAGTTCTATTTTCTTATTAAAGGCCTACTGAAATGATTTTTTTTTATTTAAACGGGGATAGCAGATCTATTCTATGTGTCATACTTGATCATTTCGCGATATTGCCATATTTTTGCTGAAAGGATTTAGTAGAGAACAACGACGATAAAGATTGCAACTTTTGGTATCTGATTAAAAAAAGGCTTGCACCTACCGGAAGTAGCGTGACGTAGTCAGTTGAACATATACGCAAAGTTCCCTATTGTTTACAATGATGGCCGCATGAAGTGAGAGAGATTCGGACCGAGAAAGCGACAATTTCCCCATTAATTTGAGCGAGGATGAAAGATTTGTGGATGAGTAAAGTGAGAGTGAAGGACTAGTGGGGAGTTGAAGCTATTCAGATAGGGAAGATGCTGTGAGAGCCGGGGGTGACCTGATATTCAGCTGGGAATGACTACAACAGTAAATAAACACAAGACATATATATACTCTATTAGCCACAACACAACCAGGCTTATATTTAATATGCCACAAATTAATCCTGCATAAAAACACCTGCGTGTTTGTTATGCTAGCTCCTAGCTCCTCTGATAGCTCCTAGCTCCATAGAACACGCCAATACAATTCAAACACCTGATCAACACACACAATCACTCAGCCCAAAAGACCGTTCACCTAACCCAAGGTTCATAAAGCTCATATATTTTTAAAAAGTTACGTACGTGACGCGCACGTACGGTCAAGCTATCAAATGTTTAGCAGCCAAGGCTGCATACTCACGGTACCTGATATTCAGCTGGGAATGACTACAACAGTAAATAAACACAAGACATATATATACTCTATTAGCCACAACACAACCAGGCTTATATTTAATATGCCACAAATTAATCCTGCATAAAAACACCTGCGTGTTTGTTATGCTAGCTCCTAGCTCCTCTGCTAGCTCCTAGCTCCATAGAACACACCAATACAATTCAAACACCTGATCAACACACACAATCACTCAGCCCAAAAGACCGTTCACCTAACCCAAGGTTCATAAAGCTTATATATTTTAAAAAAGTTACGTACATACGCAAAAAAAAGTTGCGCACATACGGTCAAGCGATCAAATGTTTAGAAGCCAAAGCTGCATACTCACAGTAGCACGTCTGCGTCTTTGTCATCCAAATCAAAGTAATCCTGGTAAGAGTCTGTGTTGTCCCAGTTCTCTACAGGCGTCTGTGTATCGAAGTCAAAAGTCCTCCTGGTTAGAGTCTCTGTTATCCGAGTTCTTTCATCTTGACTGCATCTTTCGGGAATGTAAACAAAGAAGCGCCGGCTGTGTACTGTTGTGGCTGACTACGTTCGAAAAATACGTCCATTTCGCACCGTGAACTTTCTTCTTTGCTTGCTCAGCTTCCTTCTCCATAATGCAATGAACATGATTGCAACAGATTCACGAACACAGATGTCCAGAATACTGTGGAATTATGAAATGAAAACAGAGCTTTTTCGTATTGGCTTCAATGTGGAAGGCATACCCGTGTTCCCCGGGCTACGTCACGCGCATACGTCATCCTCAGAGGCGTTTCGAACCGGAAGTTTAGCGGCAAATTTAAAATGTCACTTTATAAGTTAACCCGGCCGTATTGGCATGTGTTATAATGTTAAGATTTCATCATTGATATATAAACTATCAGACTGCGTGGTCGGTAGTAGTGGCTTTCAGTAGGCCTTTAAAGAACTTCATAAAGTCAACAAGTGAAGAATTCAAGAGGAACTTTGATGATTCTAAAAACAAATGCATCATACATTACATAAAATACATGAAAATACATCAATGCCACAACGAAATAAAAAAAATATTAGTTTTTTTAAATAAAACATACTTAAATATACAAGTATAGAAATATAACCAAAAACTGAGAAATGACATATAACAACGTATCATAATATTATTTTTTATAATGTTATTGTTGTATGTTTATGTTGAAGAGGTTCATTTAGCCTACTAATGTGTATTACCTTACTAGCCTATATAAATCAACCATTTATAAATGTTGTTATTGTTATTTTGTCATTTTTAATGCATGAATGCCACAGCAAAACAGTGTAAAAAAAGAATACATTTCATTTCAAAAAGTCTCTCATATGCTCTGCTACCTGATTTTTTTTATTATCATCATTTGACTTGATCAATGTTATTATTATTATATATTGTCTTACTTATGGTCATCATTTTGACTCTCGTACTAAAACTACCAACTTAATGTCAGGCGTGTTGCTAAATAAAAATATCTTTATTGGAGCTCATTAGCCTGAAAGACTTCCTACTGTGGAACCAAGCAATGACCATTTTAGAGGTCAATAAAAGCACTTGGCATGGTCCTTAAGTCCCAAGTCACAGTGGTCCTCGGACTAAGTCAAACTTATTTTGCCGTTTAAAAGGAGGGCAAAAAGTTAATCCATCCATTTTATACCGCTTGTCCTTCTTTGTTTATTTGCTGTGAGCTGCGTTTGACCTGTTTGAAACTCAGCCGAGTTCATCCTGGCTGCACAAAGACTGAAGTCAAATAATGTGTGACTGCCATCCTTTCTTGTGACTTCTTTGCATAAAAACATGTTTTATTTGTGTGTGACATCATCTCAGTCCTGTTTGTGTGTGACATCATCTCAGTCTTGTTTGTGTGTGACATCATCTCAGTCCTGTTTGTGTGTGACATCATCTCAGTCTTATTTGTGTGTGACATCATCTCAGTCCTGTTTGTGTGTGACATCATCTCAGTCCTGTTTGTGTGTGACATCATCTCAGTCCTGTTTGTGTGTGGCATCATCTCAGTCCTGTTTGTGTGTGACATCATCTCAGTCTTGTTTGTGTGTGACATCATCTCAGTCCTGTTTGTGTGTGACATCATCTCAGTCCTGTTTGTGTGTGACATCATCTCAGTCTTATTTGTGTGTGACATCATCTCAGTCCTGTTTGTGTGTGACATCATCTCAGTCCTGTTTGTGTGTGACATCATCTCAGTCCTGTTTGTGTGTGACATCATCTCAGTCCTGTTTGTGTGTGACATCATCTCAGTCCTGTTTGTGTGTGACATCATCTCAGTCCTGTTTGTGTGTGACATCATCTCAGTCTTGTTTGTGTGTGACATCATCTCAGTCTTGTTTGTGTGTGACATCATCTCATTTTTGTTTGTGTGTGACATCATCTCAGTCTTGTTTGTGTGTGACATCATCTCAGTCCTGTTTGTGTGTGACATCATCTCAGTCCTGTTTGTGTGTGACATCATCTCAGTCCTGTTTGTGTGTGACATCATCTCAGTCCTGTTTGTGTGTGACATCATCTCAGTCTTGTTTGTGTGTGACATCATCTCAGTCCTGTTTGTGTGTGACATCATCTCAGTCCTGTTTGTGTGTGACATCATCTCAGTCCTGTTTGTGTGTGACATCATCTCAGTCTTGTTTGTGTGTGACATCATCTCAAGGAGCACATGACTATCATCTGCACGTGAGTTTATGTGATCTGCAAAACACGACTTCATTTCCCTCTCAACCCGGCTAACTAACTGACCGACTGACTGACTGATTAACTAACTAATAGACAGACTGATTGACTAACTAACTAACTAATTAACAGACTGACTGACCAACTAACTAACTAACTAACTGACTGACTGAATGACTAACTAACTAACAGACTGGCTGACCAACTAACTAACTAACTGACTGACTGACTGAATGACTGACTAACTAACAGACTGACTGACCAACTAACTAACTAACTGACTGACTGACTGAATGACTGACTAACTAACAGACTGACTGACCAACTAACTAACTAACTGACTGACTGACTGAATGACTGACTAACTAACAGACTGACTGAATGACTGACTAACTAACAGACTGACTGACCAACAGACTAACTAACTGACTGACCAACTGACTAACTAAGTAACTAATGACAGTGTCATGCTGTCATCCACCACAGACAAAAGGTTGTGGTGTTAATGGTAACAACGTGTAAAGTGTGAAAGATGATCTTTGCTGCAGACTTCCAGGAATGCAAAGTCCTGAATGGAGATACAAAAATCAAAGAGCAGTTGAAAGAAGAAACGCTTTTGGATCTTTTCTTAATTGCTGAGTGCGTGTGAGGCTGCTGGAGGTGGAACATATTTGATCACAATCACACTTTTGTCTTCTTCATGTTCTTCTTCTCATTTCTTTGTCTGCTTTATCACACTTTGTCTTTCTTGCTGATTGGCTCTGCTAAGACCACTGTCCAGTCAGGGACATTCTCATTGGTCGGCTGTTGTGTGAAGAGCCCGCCTCCATCTGCTAAGACCACTGTCCAGTCAGGGACATTCTCATTGGTCGGCTGTTGTGTGTAGAGCCCGCCTCCTTCTGCTAAGACCACTGTCCAGTCAGGGACATTCTCATTGGTCGGCTGTTGTGTGTAGAGCCCGCCTCTACACACTGGTGAAACATTCCACTCGTGAAATGTTTTACTGGTGAAATGTTCCACTGGTGAAACGTTCCACTGGTGAAATGTTCCACTAGTGAAATGTTCCACTGGTCAAACATTCCACTAGTGAAACTTTCCACTGGTGAAATGTTCCACTAGTGAAACATTCCACTAGTGAAACTTTCCACTAGTGAAACGTTCCACTGGTGAAACTTTCCACTGGTGAAATGTTCCACTGGTGAAATGTTCCACTGGTGAAACGTTCCACTGGGGAAATATTCCACTGGGGAATTGTTCCACTTGTGAAACGTTTCACTGGTGAACTGTTTTACTGGTGACATGTTCCACTGGTGAAACGTTCCACTGGGGAAATGTTCCACTGGTGAAACGTTCCACTGGGGAAATGTTCCACTGGTGAAATGTTCCACTGGTCAAACATTCCACTGGGGAAATATTCCACTGGGGAAATGTTCCACTGGTGAAACGTTCCACTGGTGAAATGTTCCACTGGTGAAACGTTCCACTGGTGAAATTTTCCACCGGGGAAATGTTCCACTGGTGAAATGTTCCACTGGGGAATTGTTCCACTTGTGAAACGTTTCACTGGTGAAATGTTTTACTGGTGAAATGTTCCACTGGTGAAACGTTCCACTGGGGAAATGTTCCACTGGTGAAATGTTCCACTGGTCAAACATTCCACTGGGGAAATATTCCACTGGGGAAATGTTCCACTGGTGAAACGTTCCACTGGTGAAATGTGTTACTGGTGAAATGTTCCACTGGTGAAACGTTCCACTGGTGAAATGTGTTACTGGTGAAATGTTCCACTGGTGAAACGTTCCACTGGTGAAATTTTCCACTGGGGAAATGTTCCACTGGGGAATTGTTCCACTTGTGAAACGTTTCACTGGTGAACTGTTTTACTGGTGACATGTTCCACTGGTGAAACGTTCCACTGGGGAAATGTTCCACTGGTGAAACGTTCCACTGGGGAAATGTTCCACTGGTGAAATGTTCCACTGGTCAAACATTCCACTGGGGAAATATTCCACTGGGGAAATGTTCCACTGGTGAAACGTTCCACTGGTGAAATGTTCCACTGGTGAAACGTTCCACTGGTGAAATTTTCCACCGGGGAAATGTTCCACTGGTGAAATGTTCCACTGGGGAATTGTTCCACTTGTGAAACGTTTCACTGGTGAAATGTTTTACTGGTGAAATGTTCCACTGGTGAAACGTTCCACTGGGGAAATGTTCCACTGGTGAAATGTTCCACTGGTCAAACATTCCACTGGGGAAATATTCCACTGGGGAAATGTTCCACTGGTGAAACGTTCCACTGGTGAAATGTGTTACTGGTGAAATGTTCCACTGGTGAAACGTTCCACTGGTGAAATGTGTTACTGGTGAAATGTTCCACTGGTGAAACGTTCCACTGGTGAAATGTTCCACTGGTGAAACATTCCACTGGGGAAATATTCCACTGGTGAAATGTTCCACTAGTGAAACATTCCACTGGTGAAACATTCCACTGGGGTAATGTTCCACTGGTGAAACATTCCACTCGTGAAATGTTTTACTGGTGAAATGTTCCACTGGTGAAACGTTCCACTGGTGAAATGTTCCACTGGTGAAATGTTCCACTGGTCAAACATTCCACTGGTGAAACTTTCCACTGGTGAAATGTTCCACTGGTGAAACGTTCCACTGGTTAAACGTTCCACTGGGGAAATATTCCACTGGGGAATTGTTCCACTTGTGAAACGTTTCACTGGTGAAATGTTTTACTGGTGAAATATTCCACTGGTGAAACGTTCCACTGGGGAAATGTTCCACTGGTGAAACGTTCCACTGGGGAAATGTTCCACTGGTGAAATGTTCCACTGGTGAAACGTTCCACTGGTGAAATATTCCACTGGGGAATTGTTCCACTTGTGAAACGTTTCACTGGTGAAATGTTTTACTGGTGAAATGTTCCACTGGTGAAACGTTGCACTGGGGAAATGTTCCACTGGTGAAACGTTCCACTGGGGAAATGTTCCACTGGTCAAACATTCCACTGGGGAAATATTCCACTGGAGAAATGTTCCACTGGTGAAACGTTCCACTAGTGAAATGTTTTACTGGTGAAACGTTCCACTGGTGAAACGTTCCACTGGTGAAACGTTCCACTGGTGAAATGTTCCACTGGGGAAATGTTCCACTGGTGAAACGTTCCACTGGGGAAATGTTCCACTGGTGAAATGTTCCACTGGTGAAACGTTCCACTGGGAAAATGTTCCACTGGTGAAATGTTCCACTGGTCAAACATTCCACTGGGGAAATATTCCACTGGGGAAATGTTCCACTGGTGAAACGTTCCACTGGTGAAATGTGTTACTGGTGAAATGTTCCACTGGTGAAACGTTCCACTGGTGAAATGTGTTACTGGTGAAATGTTCCACTGGTGAAACGTTCCACTGGTGAAATTTTCCACTGGGGAAATGTTCCACTGGTGAAACATTCCACTGGGGAAATATTCCACTGGTGAAATGTTCCACTGGTGAAATGTTCCACTGGTGAAACGTTCCACTAGTGAAACATTCCACTGGTGAAACATTCCACTGGGGTAATGTTCCACTGGTGAAACATTCCACTCGTGAAATGTTTTACTGGTGAAATGTTCCACTGGTGAAACGTTCCACTGGTGAAATGTTCCACTGGTGAAATGTTCCACTGGTCAAACATTCCACTGGTGAAACGTTCCACTGGTGAAATGTTCCACTGGTTAAACGTTCCACTGGTTAAACGTTCCACTGGGGAAATATTCCACTGGGGAATTGTTCCACTTGTGAAACGTTTCACTGGTGAAATGTTTTACTGGTGAAATATTCCACTGGTGAAACATTCCACTGGGGAAATGTTCCACTGGTGAAACGTTCCACTGGGGAAATGTTCCACTGGTGAAATGTTCCACTGGTGAAACGTTCCACTGGGGAAATATTCCACTGGGGAATTGTTCCACTTGTGAAACGTTTCACTGGTGAAATGTTTTACTGGTGAAATGTTCCACTGGTGAAACGTTGCACTGGGGAAATTTTCCACTGGTGAAACGTTCCACTGGGGAAATGTTCCACTGGTGAAATGTTCCACTGGTCAAACATTCCACTGGGGAAATATTCCACTGGAGAAATGTTCCACTGGTGAAACGTTCCACTAGTGAAATGTTTTACTGGTGAAATGTTCCACTGGTGAAACGTTCCACTGGTGAAATGTTCCACTGGGGAAATGTTCCACTGGTGAAACGTTCCACTGGGGAAATGTTCCACTGGTGAAATGTTCCACTGGTGAAATGTTCCACTGTTGAAATGTTCCAGTGGCCATATGTGCCATGGTTTTGGTGGACCTGCTCCAAACATGCACCACTAAGAACATAGGTGAGGGTCAGAGACCAGGTCAGTGTAGCACCAACACAAAGGTACATCATCCAGGTGGACCACTAAGAACATAGGTGAGGGTCAGAGACCAGGTCAGTGTAGCACCAACACAAAGGTCCATCATCCAGGTGGACCACTAAGAACATAGGTGAGGGTCAGAGACCAGGTCAGTGTAGCACCAACACAAAGGTCCATCATCCAGGTGGACCACTAAGAACATAGGTGAGGGTCAGAGACCAGGTCAGTGTAGCACCAACACAAAGGTCCATCATCCAGGTGGACCACTAAGAACATAGGTGAGGGTCAGAGACCAGGTCAGTGTAGCACCAACACAAAGGTCCATCATCCAGGTGGACCACTAAGAGCATAGGTGAGGGTCAGAGACCAGGTCAGTGTAGCACCAACACAAAGGTCCATCATCCAGGTGGACCACTAAGAACATAGGTGAGGGTCAGAGACCAGGTCAGTGTAGCACCAACACAAAGGTCCATCATCCAGGTGGACCACTAAGAACATAGGTGAGGGTCAGAGACCAGGTCAGTGTAGCACCAACACAAAGGTCCATCATCCAGGTGGACCACTAAGAGCATAGGTGAGGGTCAGAGACCAGGTCAGTGTAGCACCAACACAAAGGTCCATCATCCAGGTGGACCACTAAGAACATAGGTGAGGGTCAGAGACCAGGTCAGTGTAGCACCAACACAAAGGTCCATCATCCAGGTGGACCACTAAGAACATAGGTGAGGGTCAGAGACCAGGTCAGTGTAGCACCAACACAAAGGTCCATCATCCAGGTGGACCACTAAGAACATAGGTGAGGGTCAGAGACCAGGTCAGTGTAGCACCAACACAAAGGTCCATCATCCAGGTGGACCACTAAGAACATAGGTGAGGGTCAGAGACCAGGTCAGTGTAGCACCAACACAAAGGTCCATCATCCAGGTGGACCACTAAGAGCATAGGTGAGGGTCAGAGACCAGGTCAGTGTAGCACCAACACAAAGGTCCATCATCCAGGTGGACCACTAAGAGCATAGGTGAGGGTCAGAGACCAGGTCAGTGTAGCACCAACACAAAGGTCCATCATCCAGGTGGACCACTAAGAACATAGGTGAGGGTCAGAGACCAGGTCAGTGTAGCACCAACACAAAGGTCCATCATCCAGGTGGACCACTAAGAACATAGGTGAGGGTCAGAGACCAGGTCAGTGTAGCACCAACACAAAGGTCCATCATCCAGGTGGACCAGTGACCTTCATGTTAGGAGAAGAATCCTTCTTTTCCAAAAGTGGTTTCTTGTCCTCTCCTGCAGGTCTTGGGTGATCGGGGCCATAGCCCTGCTGTGTCTGCTGGGTCTGACCTGGGCCTTTGGACTGATGTACATCAACGAGAGCACGGTGATCATGGCCTACCTCTTCACCATCTTCAACTCTCTGCAGGGCATGTTCATCTTCATCTTCCACTGCATCCTGCAGAAGAAGGTGAGACACCTCTTAAAGGGGAAGTGCACTTTTGGAATTGTCTCATTCACACACCTTATAGAAGGCAAGAACACATGCATTCTAAATCCTAAATCAATGCTAGCAACAGTCAGCTAACAACGAAGATGATGGGAGTGGCTTTTTTCCACCAATAAAACGCAGTAAAACCTCCATCAAGGTTTATATACACACTGTAAGTACACACGTGTGGTGAAGTCAATTATTAACCACTAACAAACCACTTTAAAGTCAAAATAATATTTGCTAAAGTTAGTTAATGCTAACTTTTCTATGGTAGCACGCTAACACAACTACGCTAGCTTTCTTTAGCTATTTTCGCAGGCGTAAAACTTCCGCGTCAACTATTTATTGTAACACCGTTAACTGTTAGCATGTTGACATAAACATGTTAACTGTTAGCATGCTGACATAAACATGTTAACTGTTAGCATGCTGACATAAACATGTTAACTGTTAGCATGTTGACATAAACATGTTTACTGTTAGCATGCTGACATAAACATGTTTACTGTTAGCATGCTGACATAAACATGTTAACTGTTAGCATGTTGACATAAACATGTCAACTGTTAGCATGCTAACATAAACATGTTAACTGTTAGCATGCTAACATAAACATGTTAACTGTTAGCATGCTGACATAAACATGTTAACTGTTAGCATGCTAACATAAACATGTTAACTGTTAGCATGCTGACATAAACATGTTAACTGTTAGCATGCTGACATAAACATGTTAACTGTTAGCATGCTGACATAAACATGTTAACTGTTAGCATGCTGACATACACATGTTAATATTAGCATGTTCTTTTATTTGGCTGGTTTTACGAACATTAGCATGCTAGCACTTAGCATGCATCAATTACCAAATAATTTGACTCTGAGGCTTACACCTGCAATGTTAGCATGCTAACATTAGCATCCAGCTGAATGTGCAGGTGAGTCACCTGATGCTATCTGTCTAGCATGCTAACTAATAGCATTTTGTTCGGCTTTTCAGCATTAGGATGCAAGTTTTCCCGAAATACAAACGTTTGTAGTTTTTTTCTGGTTGAGCTTTCTATTTAGAAAAGACTGAGAGTTGTTTTAGTCCAAAGTGCTCAGCTGACAGTGTCCACCTGTGCAGGTGCGCAAAGAGTACGGCAAGTGTCTGCGGACTCACTGCTGCAGCGGCAAGAGCGTGGAGACCTCCATCTCCTCCTCCAAGACCACCACCTCCCGCACACCTGGCCGCTACTCCACAGGCTCACAGGTGAGCTTACCTGCCTGCACACCTGGACGCTACAGCACAGCAGACTCTCAGGTGAGGCCAGTGCACGACCTGGGGGTTTGGGGTCACTCCTCTTCTCTGTCCACCAAATAAATGTGCAAATCATTTATGTGGACTTGGAGGCGGAGCTACCTCACACCTTGACCCACACCTGTGCGCACGGCGTTGTGCTCTTTAAAGTGCTTCTGTTTCTCCTCGCGATCCCTTTTATGTTTGACTTCTCTTCTTTTTCTTCCCTTCCCCCACTTCCTCCTGCCTCCCCTTGCACTTCCTGTCTTGCACTTCCTCCTGCCTCCCCTTGCACTTCCTGTCTTGCACTTCCTCCTGCCTCCCCTTGCACTTCCTGTCTTGCACTTCCTGTCTTGCACTTCCTCCTGCCTCCCCTTGCACTTCCTGTGTTGCAGAGTCGCATCAGGCGCATGTGGAACGACACGGTGAGGAAGCAGGAGTCCTCCTTCATCACCGGAGACATCAACAGCTCCGCCACCCTCAACCGAGGTAGCATTTGCATGTTGACTTCTCATTTAGGACTTCTCATTTACAAGTTGTCATTTATAAGTTGTCATTTATAAGGTGTCATTTATGACTTTTCATTTATGACTTGTTATTTATAAGTTGTCATTTATAAGTTGTAATTTATAAGTTGTCAATTATGATTTATAAGGTGTCATTTATAACTTTTCATTTATGACTTGTCATTTATAAGTTGTCATTTATAAGTTGTCATTTATGATTTATAAGGTGTCATTTATAAGTTGTCATTTATAAGTTGTCATTTATGATTTATAAGGTGTCATTTATAAGGTGTCATTTATAAGGTGTCATTTATGACTTTTCATTTATGACTTTTCATTTATGACTTGTCATTTATAAGTTGTCATTTATAAGGTGTCATTTATGACTTTTCATTTATGACTTGTCATTTATAAGTTGTCATTTATAAGTTGTCATTTATGATTTATAAGGTGTCATTTATAAGTTGTCATTTATAAGTTGTCATTTATAAGTTGTCATTTATGATTTATAAGGTGTCATTTATAAGGTGTCATTTATAAGGTGTCATTTATGACTTTTCATTTATGACTTTTCATTTATGACTTGTCATTTATAAGTTGTCATTTATAAGGTGTCATTTATAAGGTGTCATTTATGACTTTTCATTTATGACTTTTCATTTATGACTTGTCATTTATAAGTTGTCATTTATAAGTTTTCATTTATAAGGTGTCATTTATAAGTTGTCATTTATGATTTATAAGGTGTCATTTATAAGTTGTCATTTATACGTTGTAATTTATGATTTATAAGTTGTCATTTATGATTTTTAAGTTGTCATTTATAAGTTGTCATTTATAGGTTGTCATTTATAAGTTGTCATTTATAAGGTGTCATTTACAAACGTATAAGTTGTCATTTATAAGTTGTCATTCATATGTTTTCATTTATAAGGTGTCATTTATAAGTTGTCATTTATAAGTTGTCATTTATAAGGTGTCATTTATAAGGTGTCATTTATAAGTTGTCATTTATGATTTATAAGGTGTCATTTATAAGTTGTCATTTATGATTTATAAGTTGTCATTTATGATTTATAAGGTGTCATTTATAAGTTGTCATTTATAGGTTGTCATTTACAAGTTGTCATTTATGATTTATAAGGTGTCATTTATGACTTTTCATTTATGACTTGTCATTTATAGGTTTTCATTTATAAGGTGTCATTTACAAACGTATAAGTTGTCATTTATAATTGTTATTTATGATTTATAAGGTGTCATTTATAAGTTGTCATTTATATGTTGTCATTCATAAGTTGTCATTTATAAGGTGTCATTTACAAACGTATAAGTTGTCATTTATAATTGTTATTTATGATTTATAAGGTGTCATTTATAAGTTGTCATTTATATGTTGTCATTCATAAGTTGTCATTTATAAGTTGTCATTTATAAGTTGTCATTTATAAGGTGTCATTTATAAGTTGTCATTTATGATTTATAAGGTGTCATTTATAAGTTGTCATTTATAAGTTGTCATTTATGATTTATAAGTTGTCTTTTATGATTTATAAGGTGTCATTTATAAGTTGTCATTTATATAAGTTGTCATTTATAAGTTATCATTTATAAGTTGTCACTTATAAGGTGTCATTTATAAGTTGTCATTTATAAGTTGTTATTTATAAGTCATTTATAAGGTGTCATGTCACTACACATATAGAGAAGGAAATAGGCACTGACACTACACATATAGAGAAGGAAATAGGCACTGACACTACACATATATTGAAGGTGATAGGCACTGACACTACACATATAGAGAAGGAAATAGGCACTGACACTACACATATAGAGAAGGTGATAGGCACTGACACTACACATATAGAGAAGGAAATAGGCACTGACACTACACATATAGAGAAGGTGATAGGCACTGACACTACACATATAGAGAAGGTGATAGGCACTGACACTACACATATAGAGAAGGTGATAGGCACTGACACTATACATATAGAGAAGGTGATAGGCACTGACACTACACATATAGAGAAGGAAATAGGCACTGACACTACACATATAGAGAAGGTGATAGGCACTGACACTAGACATAAATGCCTGACTTACCTATCAAGGAGGAAATGAGCAAGTTTTGCATCATGGTCTCCATCTTTCTAATCCTGGTTTAGTTCCTGGCTTAGTCATGAATTAGTTGAGAATGGTAACTTCTAGAGTGACTAAGGTCTGACATGTTTAGTAACTTTACCGGTGGCAGTAGCCAGACCTGGATGTGACACACTCACAGACTCTCTCATTGGTCCAACGGTGGAGGGGCGGGGCATGGACATGAAAACAATAACAATATTTCGGGGCTGTAAATGTAGATTAGAAATGATCATGTGAACTACTGTTATCACTTCTAGAAGTATTGGAAAATAAGATGATCTATTAATGACATATTTAATGATGACTTGACATGACATTATTACATATGGCTCCTTTAAATATATACAATATATGAAACATATATTACATATTAAATATATAAAATATATTAAACATGTTGAATATTTTAAATATATAAAACATATTAAATATATTGACTATATTAATATATATAGAATATAATTAACATTGATAACATGTTAAATATGTATAACATACGAAATATATTGATAGAGTAAATATATATAATACATAATCAACATATGAAATATATTGAATATATAAAATATATATAATATATATCATCAACATATATAACTTATGAAATATATATAACATATGAAATATATTGAATATAATAAAGAAACATGTCACAGGTGAGGATTGGAACCTTGATTAGTCATTCAAACCTGTTTGTGTCAACTTTTGTGCATGTTATCACATCAAAGTCACGGGGTATGTACACTTTTGATCAGGGTCATTTGGGTACTTTCTTTTGTCATTTTGATTTAAAAAGAGTAACCACAGTTGTTTGCCAATAAATAGCTTCACACAACCATTAAGCATGAGTGGAAGAAAGGTTTTTGTGTTATCATTCATATTCTCTGAAGAATGGCCAAGAAATCATACATTCTCCCAGGGTATGTCAACTTATGAGCACGACTGTATATTGAATATAATAAATATATATATAATATTATAAAACTTATATAACATGTGAAATATATTGAATATAATAAATATATATATATAATATTATACAACATATATAACATATGAAATATATTGAATATTTTGAATATATTAAAAATATATTATATATCATCAACATATATAACATATTAAATATATAGAATATATTAAATATATATAGAATATAATTAACATATAAAACATGTTAAATATGTATAACATACGAAATATATTGAATGAATAAATATATATAATACATAATCCACATATGAATTATATTGAATATATTAAATATATATTATATATCATGAACATATATAACATATGAAATATATTGAATATATTAAAAATATATTATATATCATCAACATATATAACATGTTAAATATATAGAATATATTAAATATATATAGAATATAATTAACATATAAAACATGTTAAATATGTATAACATACGAAATATATTGAATGAATAAATATATATAATACATAATCCACATATGAAATATATTGAATATATTAAATATATATTATATATCATCAACATATATAACGTGAAATATATTGAATATAATAAATATATATATATATATATATATATATATATATATATATATATATATATATATATATATATATATATATATATATATATATATATATATATATATATATAATATTATACAACATGTATAAAAGTGTTTGTGTATCAACATACATCAGAATGTTGTTAATCTTTGGGAGGCTTTTACTTTGAAATATGTTTGATTCACTTGTCTTCTTCTCTCCTTCTTTATTCTCTTCTTCTTTATTTCTTCTTTCTTTATTCTTCTCTCCTTCTTTATGATCTCCTTCTTTATTTCTTCTTTCTTCTTTATTCTTCTCTCCTTCTTTATTATCTCCTTCTTTATTTCTTCTTTCTTTCTCAATTATTTATTCTTCTCTCTGTTTTTATTATCTCCTTTATTTCTTCTTTCTTTCTCAATTATTTCTTCTTCTCTCTTTCTTTATTTTCTCCTTTATTTCTTATTTATTTCTTCTTCTCTCTGTCTTTATTATCTCCTTTATTTCTTCTTTATTTCTCAATTATTTCTTCTTCTCTCTTTCTTTATTCTCTCCTTTATTTCTTAATTATTTCTTCTTCTCTTTGTCTTTATTATGTCCTTTATTTCTTCTTTCTTTCTCAATTATTTCTTCTTCTCTCTTTCTTTATTCTCTCCTTCTTTATTTCTTATTTTTTTCTTCTCTCCTTCATTATTTCTTCTTTCTTCTTTATTCTTCTCTCCTTCTTTGTTGTTTATTCCTTATTATTCTCTCTTTTTTTATTCTTTGTTTCTTCTTTCTTCCTCTGTTCTTCTTTATTTCTTTTTTCTTCTTTCATTCTTCTTTATTTATTCTTTCTTCCCTCCTTATTTGTTATTCTCTCCTCCTTTCTTTTTTCTTTATTCTTCTTTTCTTCTTTATTTCTTTTTTCTTTTTTTTCTTTTTTCTCTTCTTTTTTCTTCTCTCCTTTCTTCTCGTTTTATTATTTTCCTTCTTTGTTCTGTCTTCTTCTCGCCTTATTTAATATTATGTCTTTCTTTATTCTTTCTTCTTCTGTATTCTTTCTTCTCTCCTTCTTTCTTCTTTCTTCCACACACTCACTCTATCTCTCTTTCTTCCTCTACTTACTCCCACTCTGACACATTCTCTCTATCTCTCTATTTTTCTCTCTCTCTCCAATCACACCCACCCTCCTGTCCTCCCCCGCCTGCCTCCCTCCTCCCTCCTGCCTCCTGCTCCTCCTTCCTGCCTCCTGCCCCCCCCAGGGACGGTGGCTAACCATCTTCTAACTAATGCTCTCCTTCGTCCCCACGCTACTCACCACCCCTACAACACCCTGCTTGGTGACTCTGCAGTCTACAACAACCCTGCAGCCGCCGCCATGTACAACACCCAAGGTCTGTGGGGGCGGGGCTTACTGCGTGGGGGATGGGCTTAATATCCTTTGTTACAATCAATATAAAACTGATTAAATAATTAATATCGAGAGTCATCAATCGTTACAATCGCTTTGAAACTGATTGATTGATTAATAATCGCAGCCATGGATCATTACAATTGGTATAAAACTGATTGATTGATTAATAATTACAGTCATCCATCATTACAATCGGTATGAAACTGATTGATTGATTAATAATCGGAGTCATGGATCATTACAATCAATATAAAACTGATTGATTAATAATCAGTCATGGTTCATTACAATCGGTGTAAAACTGATTGATTGATTAATAATCGGAGTCATGGATCATCACAATCAATATAAAACTGATTGATTGATTAATAATCTGAGTCATGTATCATCACAATCAATATAAAACTGATTGATTGATTTATAATCAGAGTCATGGATCATTACAATCAGTATAAAATGGATTAATTGATTAATAATCTGGGTCATGGATCTTTACAATCGGTATACAACTGATTGATTGATTAATAATCAGAGCCATGGATCATTACAATTGGTATAAAACTGATTAATTGATTAATAATCGGAGTCATGGATCATTACAATTGGTATAAAACTGATTAATTGATTAATAATCAGAGCCATGGATCATTACAATTGGTATAACATTGATTCATTGATTAATAATCAGAGTCATGGATCATTACAATCGCTATAAAACTGATTGATTGATTGATGAATAATCGGAGTCATGGATCATTACAATCGATATTAAGTTGATTAATTTATGAATAGTCGGAGTCATGGATCATTACAATCGATATTAAGTTGATTAATAGATGAATAGTCGGAGTCATGGATCATTACAATCGATATTAAGTTGATTAATTGATGAATAATCGGAGTCATGGATCATTACAATCGATATTAAGTTGATTAATTGATGAATAGTCAGAGTCATGGATCATTACAATCGATATTAAGTTGATTAATTGATGAATAGTCGGAGTCATGGATCATTACAATCGATATTAAGTTGATTGATTGATGAATATTCTGAGTCATGAATCATTACAATCGATATTAAGTTGATTGATTGATGAATAATCGGAGTCATGGATCATTACAATCGGTATAAACTGAATGATTGGTTTATTGATTACAAACAAAGATGACATGAAGTGTTCACTACAACAGTCTTGGAAACAGGAGTTGAAAACACGTATTGACTCAAATATAATAAAATGTGTCTTCATTTTGGCAAACAGGAAATGAGTTATTATTTACGTGTCGTCCCTTTTGAACAAAATCAAACTTCCTGAAGTCTTTTTGGAAAGATGTTTAAATGTTGTGTTTGTCTCACTAATTAAATGTTTAAATGTTGTGTTTGTCTCACTAATTAAATGTTTAAATGTTGTGTTTGTCTCACTAATTAAATGTTGTGTTTGTCTGACTAATTAAATGTTGTGTTTGTCTGACTAATTAGTAGATTGCAATTAGCAGCTGTTGGTGATTCGGCTTCATTGATCACCATTAGCTCACATTTAGCATCCGTTGTTTGCTAACTTGCTAACGAGCCCTGAGACTCCTGTTTTCCCAGCGTCTCTCCGGGTCACTGGTGCGCGTGAGTGACAGGAAGAAAAGCTGGGACTCTCTTGGGAGTAGTTTGGCGCCACCTGTTGGCTTGCGTGTATAAATGTTCAGAACCAGAACATGTTCTCAGGTTCTTCTGTTGGCTTTCGTGTATAAATGTTCAGAAGCAGAACATGTTCTCAGGTTCTTCTGGTCCTTGAGGTCCGCTAGTAGCTAGTAGGTGTTAGCAGTCTTCCTCAGCGGGGTCACCTGACCTGTCAGCTGCCTTGGAGGCGTGGCCAAGCAGGTAGACCTCAGCCAGGTGGACCGTGCACGCGTCTCGATTTATATTGAACTTTTTTTATCTTAGGGCTGCAGCTCGCGATTATTTTAGTCATCGATTCCCTTGTTCGATTAATCGAGTAATCGGATAAAACACATTTAATGGCCTCAATGAATATTCCAGGAGAAATTGTTTAACTTTATTTTTACTTAGAGCTGCAGCTGTTGATTTTTGTTTAGTTATCCATTGATTACTTTGTTCGATTAATCGAGTAATCGAATAAAACCCACGTTATGGCCTCAATGCATAATTCAGGGGAAATTGTTTGGATAAAAAAAAAAATTCTTAGAGCTGCAGCTACTGATTTGTTTTAGTAGTCGGGTAATGTATTGATTACTTTGTTCGATTCATTGCGGAATCGAATAAAACACAAAATAGTTGAAATATTAAAAACATTTCTTTCTTAGAGTTGCAGCTATCAATTTATTTTAGTGATCAAGTCATCTGTTGATTAGATTTTTTCGATTAATGGAGTAATCAAATAAAAAACACTTCATAGCCTCCATGCATATTTCAGGGAAATTTGTTTAAAAAAAAACAATGTTTGCAGCTATTGTTTTTTTTTAGTAATCGAGTAATCTATTGATTCTATTGTTGGATGAATGAAGTAATGGAATAAAACACACTTTATGAGGGTAAACTGTTCAAATTAACAGCGTTTTTTTTTTCTCTTAGAGCTGCAGCTATCAGTTATTTGAGTAATCTATTAATTACGTTTTTTTATTAATGGAGTAAAGAAATAAAACACATTTTATAGCCTCTACGTATGTTTCAGGGGACATAATTGTAATAAAAAACGTGCAGCTACCAATTTATTTTAGTACTCAAGTAATCTATTGATTACTTTGTTCGATTAATTAAGTAATCAAATAAAACACACTTGCATATTTCAGGAAATTGTTGAAATTAACAGTGATTATTTTCCAGAGAACTGTAGCTATCAATTATTTTAGTCATCCACTTATCTATCAATTATTTTAGTCATCCACTTATCTATCAATTATTTTAGTCATCCACTTATCTATCAATTATTTTAGTCATCCACTTATCTATCAATTATTTTAGTCATCCACTTATCTATCAATTATTTTAGTCATCCACTTATCTATCAATTATTTTAGTCATCCACTTATCCATCAATTATTTTAGTCATCCACTTATCTATCAATTATTTTAGTCATCCACTTATCTATCAATTATTTTAGTCATCCACTTATCTATCAATTATTTTAGTCATCCACTTATCTGTCAATTATTTTAGTCATCCACTTATCTATCAATTATTTTAGTCATCCACTTAGCTATCAATTATTTTAGTCATCCACTTATCTATCAATTATTTTAGTCATCCACTTATCTATCAATTATTTTAGTCATCCACTTATCTATCATATATTTTAGTCATCCACTTATCTGTCAATTATTTCAGTCATCCACTTATCTGTCAATTATTAGTCATCCACTTATCTCTCAATTATTTTAGTCATCCACTTATCCGTCAATTATTTTAGTCATCCACTTATCTGTCAATTATTTTAGTCATCCACTTATCCATCAATTATTTTAGTCATCCACTTATCCATCAATTATTTTAGTCATCCACTTATCTCTCAATTATTTTAGTCATCCACTTATCCATCAATTATTTTAGTCATCCACTTATCTGTCAATTATTTCAGTCATCCACTTATCTGTCAATTATTTTAGTCATCCACTTATCTATCAATTATTTTAGTCATCCACTTATCCATCAATTATTTTAGTCATCCACTTATCTGTCAATTATTTTAGTCATCCACTTATCTGTCAATTATTTTAGTCATCCACTTATCTGTCAATTATTTCAGTCATCCACTTATCTGTCAATTATTTTAGTCATCCACTTATCTCTCAATTATTTTAGTCATCCACTTATCCATCAATTATTTTAGTCACTACTTATTATCTTCTTGACTCCAATATAAGACCACCACTTATTATCTTCTTGACTCCAATATAAGACCACCACTTATTATCTTCTTGACTCCAATATAAGACCACCACTTATTATCTTCTTGACTCCAATATAAGACCACCACTTATTCGAGGGAAGTAAATACAAAGTGCGGTCATTCCTGCATGTAGTTTTACACTCTCCAATGTTTTCTGTTTGTTCCAATCAAAAATGAAAAAAAGCATCTTCTTGTTGCCGTCTGTCGTCTTTGATGCGTCAACTCACTTTGTTGTCTCTTCTCTCTCTCCTCCCTCATGGCCTCCATCAGCGTCTTACAGAGACACAAGTATGCTTTACTTCCTACTTCCTTCACTTCCTACTTCCTTCACTTCCTACTTCCTTCACTTCCTGCTTCTTTCACTTCCTGCTTCCTTCACTTCCTGCTTCTTTCACTTCCTACTTCCTTCACTTCCTGCTTCCTTCACTTCCTGCTTCCTTCACTTCCTGCTTCCTTCACTTCCTGCTTCTTCCACTTCCTGCTTCCTTCACTTCCTACTTCCTTCACTTCCTGCTTCCTTCACTTCCTGCTTCTTTCACTTCCTACTTCTTTCACTTCCTGCTTCCTTCACTTCCTACTTCCTTCACTTCCTGCTTCTTTCACTTCCTACTTCCTTCACTTCCTGCTTCCTTCACTTCCTGCTTCCTTCACTTCCTGCTTCTTTCACTTCCTACTTCCTTCACTTCCTGTTTCCTTCACTTCCTGCTTCTTTCACTTCCTGCTTCCTTCACTTCCTACTTCCTTCACTTCCTGCCTCTTTCACTTCCTACTTCCTTCACTTCCTGCTTCCTTCACTTCCTGCTTCCTTCACTTCCTGCTTCTTTCACTTCCTACTTCCTTCACTTCCTGTTTCCTTCACTTCCTGCTTCTTTCACTTCCTGCTTCCTTCACTTCCTACTTCCTTCACTTCCTGCTTCTTTCACTTCCTGTTTCCTTCACTTCCTGCTTCTTTCACTTCCTGCTTCTTTCACTTCCTGTTTCCTTCACTTCCTACTTCCTTCACTTCCTGCTTCTTTCACTTCCTGCTTCCTTCACTTCCTGCTTCCTTCACTTCCTGCTTCTTTCACTTCCTGTTTCCTTCACTTCCTACTTCCTTCACTTCCTGCTTCTTTCACTTCCTGCTTCTTACACTTCCTGCTTCCTTCACTTCCTACTTCCTTCACTTCCTGCTTCTTTCACTTCCTGCTTCCTTCACTTCCTGCCTGCATTGGACTTTGCTGAAGTTTCCTGTCACATATTTCTTTCATCTGCCATGAAATCCATGAGCTGCCTGTGAGAAAGCATCCAGCACATTTGCTCTGCAGTGTTGGACATCCGATTGAAAAACATTTGCCTCAGATGTCATATTTTCTCCAAATGCTTTCTAAGTTAATTACCTTCAAGGGGAACTGCGCTTTTTGGAATTGTACCTATCCTTCACAATTATGATGAGAGACAAGAACACACCTCTTTTTTTTTTTTACCATTTTAAAGATGGTAAAAAAACGCCTGGAAGATGTGACAAATAGGAGTGCAAGTATCATGTAGTAACAATATGTAATATGTACAATATAACAATATGTAATATGTACAATATACACACTGCAAGTATATATATCATGTAGTAACAGACACCTTCATAACAATATGTACAATATACACACTGCAAGTATATATATAATGTAGTAACAGACACCTTCATAACAATATGTAATATGTACAATATACACACTGCAAGTATATATATCATGTAGTAACAGACACCTTCATAACAATATGTAATATGTACAATATACACACTGCAAGTATATATATCATGTAGTAACAGACACCTTCATAACAATATGTAATATGTACAATATACACACTGCAAGTATATATATAATGTAGTAACAGACACCTTCATAACAATATGTAATATGTACAATATACACACTGCAAGTATATATATAATGTAGTAACAGACACCTTCATAACAATATGTAATATGTATAATATACACACTGCAAGTATATATATAATGTAGTAACAGACACCTTCATAACAATATGTAATATGTACAATATACACACTGCAAGTATATATATATAATGTAGTAACAGACACCTTCATAACAATATGTAATATGTACAATATACACACTGCAAGTATATATATAATGTAGTAATAGACACCCTCATAACAATATGTAATATGTACAATATACACACTGCAAGTATATATATAATGTAATAACAGACACCTTCATAACAATATGTAATAAGTACAATATACACACTGCATGTATATACATCATGTAGTAACAGACACCTTCATAACAATATGTAATATGTACAATATACACACTGCAAGTATATATATAATGTAGTAACAAGACACCTTCATAACAATATGTAATATGTACAATATACACACTGCAAGTATATATATAATGTAGTAACAGACACCTTCATAACAATATGTAATATGTACAATATACACACTGCAAGTATATATATAATGTAGTAACAGACACCTTCATAACAATATGTAATATGTACAATATACACACTGCAAGTATATATATATAATGTAGTAACACACACCTTCATAACAATATGTAATATGTATAATATACACACTGCAAGTATATATATAATGTAGTAACAGACACCTTCATAACAATATGTAATATGTACAATATACACACTGCAAGTATATATATAATGTAGTAACAGACACCTTCATAACAATATGTAATATGTACAATATACACACTGCAAGTATATATATATAATGTAGTAACACACACCTTCATAACAATATGTAATATGTACAATATACACACTGCAAGTATATATATATAATGTAGTAACACACACCTTCATAACAATATGTAATATGTACAATATACACACTGCAAGTATATATATAATGTAGTAACAGACACCTTCATAACAATATGTAATATGTACAATGTACACACTGCAAGTATATATATATAATGTAGTAACACACACCTTCATAACAATATGTAATATGTTTTATAGACTTGGTAACAATCAGATTTGGTAACAAATAACAAAGACGACTATTTTTGGACAAATGAGGATTCACAACTGTATATTTTTGAAGCTGAATATACTGAGGATGAACTGTTGCGTACAGAAGCGAGCACGGAGGAAGAGTGAGACGTTGGAGCAGACGGGAGTTGAAAAATTGAGGTGAAAGTCACTTTGGCGCTGTAATTGTGGAAATTGAAACGAAGCTATTTCGACATAAATAGAGTGCTTCCCCAAATAAAACGGGAAAAATGTCAAGTCGATTTTTACATGTTGGATTGCAAAAACCACAACACCTTGTCTTCTTGTCTCTCACAATGATTGTGAACGACACTGTGCACTTCCTACTTCTACTTGTCTTCTTACTGTTCCTGCACGTATGAACAACAATGGATGGCGTGCCTGCTGGCAAGATGTGAATATACTGTATGTTTGTGAATATACTGTATGTTTGTGAATATACTGTATGTTTGTGAATATACTGTATGTTTGTGAATATACTGTATGTTTGTGAATATACTGTATGTTTGTGAATATACTGTGTGTTTGTGAATATACTGTATGTTTGTGAATATACTGTATGTTTGTGAATATACTGTATGTTTGTGAATATACTGTATATTTGTGAATATACTGTATGTTTGTGAATATACTGTATGTTTGTGAATATACTGTGTGTTTGTGAATATACTGTGTGTTTGTGAATATACTGTATGTTTGTGAATATACTGTGTGTTTGTGAATATACTGTGTGTTTGTGAATATACTGTATGTTTGTGAATATACTGTATGTTTGTGAATATACTGTATATTTGTGAATATACTGTATATTTGTGTCCTCCTCAGAGATGTGAATATACTGTATGTTTGTGAATATACTGTATGTTTGTGAATATACTGTATGTTTGTGAATATACTGTGTGTTTGTGAATATACTGTATGTTTGTGAATATCCTGTATGTTTGTGAATATACTGTATGTTTGTGAATATACTGTATATTTGTGAATATATTGTATGTTTGTGAATATATTGTATGTTTGTGAATATACTGTATATTTGTGAATATACTGTATGTTTGTGAATATACTGTATGTTTGTGAATATACTGTATATTTGTGAATATACTGTATGTTTGTGAATATACTGTATGTTTGTGAATATATTGTATATTTGTGAATATACTGTGTGTTTGTGAATATACTGTATGTTTGTGAATATACTGTATGTTTGTGAATACACTGTATGTTTGTGAATATACTGTATGTTTGTGAATATACTGTATATTTGTGAATATACTGTGTGTTTGTGAATATACTGTATATTTGTGAAAATACTGTATGTTTGTGAATATACTGTATGTTTGTGAATATACTGTGTGTTTGTGAATATACTGTATGTTTGTGAATATACTGTATGTTTGTGAATATACTGTGTGTTTGTGAATATACTGTATGTTTGTGAATATACTGTATGTTTGTGAATATACTGTGTGTTTGTGAATATACTGTATGTTTGTGAATATACTGTATGTTTGTGAATATACTGTATGTTTGTGAATATACTGTGTGTTTGTGAATATACTGTATGTTTGTGAATATACTGTATGTTTGTGAATATACTGTATGTTTGTGAATATACTGTATATTTGTGAATATACTGTGTGTTTGTGAATATACCGTATGTTTGTGAATATACTGTATGTTTGTGAATACACTGTATGTTTGTGAATATACTGTATGTTTGTGAATATACTGTATATTTGTGAATATACTGTATATTTGTGAATATACTGTATGTTTGTGAATATACTGTATGTTTGTGAATATACTGTATATTTGTGAATATACTGTATGTTTGTGAATATACTGTATGTTTGTGAATATACTGTATGTTTGTGAATATACTGTATGTTTGTGAATATACTGTATGTTTGTGAATATACTGTATGTTTGTGAATATACTGTGTGTTTGTGAATATACTGTATGTTTGTGAATATACTGTATGTTTGTGAATATACTGTATGTTTGTGAATATACTGTATATTTGTGAATATACTGTGTGTTTGTGAATATACCGTATGTTTGTGAATATACTGTATGTTTGTGAATACACTGTATGTTTGTGAATATACTGTATGTTTGTGAATATACTGTATATTTGTGAATATACTGTATGTTTGTGAATATACTGTATATTTGTGAATATACCGTATGTTTGTGAATATACTGTATGTTTGTGAATACACTGTATGTTTGTGAATATACTGTATGTTTGTGAATATACTGTATATTTGTGAATATACTGTATATTTGTGAATATACTGTATGTTTGTGAATATACTGTATGTTTGTGAATATACTGTATGTTTGTGAATATACTGTATGTTTGTGAATATACTGTATGTTTGTGAATATACTATATGTTTGTGAATATACTGTATGTTTGTGAATATACTGTATATTTGTGAATATACTGTATGTTTGTGAATATACTGTATGTTTGTGAATATACTGTATGTTTGTGTCCTCCTCAGAGGGCATACTGAACAACGCAAGAGACTCCAGCGGTATGGACACGCTGCCGCTGAATGGTAACCACGGCAACAACTACAGCGGAGAATACCTGAGTGACTGTGTACAAATTGTAGAGAGAAGTGGCTACAGCAGCCATGGCAAACACAAAGAGAGCACTTTGGAGAAGAAGATCTTGAAGGAGTTGACCTCCAATTATATCCCGTCTTACCTCAACAACCACCAGAGGAGCAGCGAGCGCACGCACAACCTGGTCAACAAGATGGTCAACAGCAGCCTGGCCAACGGAGGTGAGAGACCACCTTACACTTGGACTTAGACCTAGACCTACACTTAGACTTAGACCTGAACTTAGACTTAGACTTAGACTTAGACTTGGAGTTAGACTTGGACTTAGACTTTGACTTGGACTTGGACTTGGACTTGGACTTGGACCTATACTTAGAGTTGGAGTTAAACTTGGACTTAGACAAACTTTATTGATCCACAAGGGAAATGTTTCCACCTTCTCGCATGCCTTCCTTCCTTCCTTCCTTCCTTACTTCCTTCCTTCCTTCCTTCCTTCCTTCCTTCCTTCCTTACTTCCTTCCTTCCTTCCTGTCTGACTTGAAGTCACAACTAGCAGCTAAAATCCAGCAGGGTCATCAAGTGCTGCTTTGGTTCTGCTTCTGATCCAAATACATTCCCAATATTGCACTCAGAAGCCAGTAGAGAGTTGGTACAGTGGAACCTGTCAGGGTCATGCGTCTGCGTCTTTATATACAGTATATATATATATATATATATATATATATATATATATATATATATATATATATATATATATATATATATATATATATATATATATATATATATATATACTGTATATATATATACAGTATATATATATATACATATTTGTGTATATGTATATATATATATATATACATACATACATACATATATACATACATACATATATACATATATACATACATACATACATACATACATGTATGTATGTATGTATGTATGTATATATGTTTGTATGTGTATATATATATATGTATAAATATATTTATATGTATATTGTTATATATATACAGTATATATATATATATACATACATATATATATATATATATATATATATATATATATATATATATATATATATATATATATATATATATATATATACATATATATACATACATACATACATATATATATATATATATATATATATATATATATATATATATATATATATATATATATATATATATATATATATATATATATATATATATATATATACGTATATATACATACATATATATATATATATATATATATATATATATATATATATATATATATATATATATATATATATATATATATTAATAGGGGTGTCAAAAAAATTATTTTGAGAATGATTGCGATTCTTATTTTTAATGATTTTTAATGGATTCACAAAAAGCTTTTTTATTGTATTTTGAATGTGTCCTGTCCAGCCAATCAGGCTAATCATTATGTAGATGATCAATATCTGATGTACACATTTACTTTAGAAAAGACAAGTGTTGAATACTTCTCTCTTTATTTGATGTTATATCGTTGGTGACAATAATCCTGGATCAATATATTGATAACACAGATAGAGAGAATGTTTTCTTTCTGCAACTTCCAGTGTCGGAAAAATGAGAAAAAAGAAAACAAGGTTTTCATTTCTGTTAGCTGTCGATTTTCATTGTTGTGGAATGAAATATAAAACACAAAACTAATCGTGTTTATATCGACTTGTTGCTTTTAGAAACACAGAACTTTGTTTTCAATTTCAGTATTTCTTTGCTTTTAAACGCAACCTGAATGACCAGACCCGTACTGGTCATGTTGGAATAGACTAATACCGGAACCCTGAGCGGGACAGCCACTGATTAGTCACCTTTCAAATGTGTCCAGAAATAACTCGGCCAAAAGCAGTTTTTCCTGATGCGAGTCCTAAGCCGGTGTTGTGTTCCAGGGAGCCTGGCAGGAGGCAGCAGCAGCTCCAGCAGCAGCGGGGTCGGAGGTTGTGTGGGCAACGGGAGCGAGGACGGCGGCCCTATGGTGCTGGACAACCCCGCTGCCTTCCCCCACGAGGAGAACCTCGGTCTGGAGATCATCCGAGAGGAATCCAACGCGCCCCTCCTCCCGCCGCGGCCCCCTCCCCCGGATAGCCAGCCGCCGCCTCCCCCGCACAGCTACTCCAGGCCCCGCCGCATCCCGCAGGAAACCAGCGAGAGCTTCTTCCCTCTGCTGACCAACGAGCACACCGACGAGCAGACGCACTCGCCCAGCCACAGAGACTCGCTGTACACCAGCATGCCGGTCCTCACCGACCTCCCGGACGCCCAGATGAACGGTCTGACGGACGGCGAGGAGGACAGCTCCGGAGAACTGCAGCCCTGTAAGAGCGCCACAGCTCCGGAGTTGGACGACGTCTACTACAAGAGCATGCCCAACCTCGGCTCCAGGAACCACCTTCACGACCTGCAGAGCTACTACCACATGGGCCGCGGAGGCAGCGACGGCTACATGGTGTCCGGCAGCAAGGAGGAGTCCGATTCTTCGCCTGAGGAGTCCCCCGTAGACCCTTCCCACCTGGTCACCAGTCTATAGAGTCCACCAAGAGACTCCTATCCCTCCCTGAGCTCACAACCTTCCACTGTTGTTGACTGACAGGCCCAGCGGGTCCGCCCCTGGACTCCAACGTGGTTCAGAACAATATGGGGGCTGAATGTATTGTCACCAGAGGGCGGCGCTGTAGGCACTTTGTGAATAGCAAACCTTGAGTAAAACCTTGGACCTACAAGGGAGGGATCTGTAATTTTGGACCTGAAAGTTCGACCCCCCCACACCCCTGATTACTAAGGTCTGTGTTTCTGTATGTCAGTCTGGCTCAAAGACGTGTTCCAAGGCCAACATAGTCTGGCCTCAGGCCAAGGCCACGCCCCTTGGTCGAGGGGAAGATGTACGATAAAAAGCCCCCAGAAAGCAAACTGCAACCTTTTCTGACCTTCTTCAACTCCGCTCAGCCGGAGTGGAGTCCAGGCCCACATGGTCCGTCCTTGCAACTGCGCCCAGAACAAAGACGGGAGCTCGTGTGGACCAGGGAGCACCGGCCAGTTTCTTCTCATTCTTCTGTAAAAGTTCAGTTACCCTACTAAAAAAAAAAAGGAACTCATTTCTATGTATTGTATAGAATCCAGGTCCCCATGTTGCACACGGTCTCTGTGGAACTGTTGCCGGTCTTTCTGCGCACTCTGACTAATATGCATTTACTCCTCGCACACTTCACTTCCTGCAGATTGTCACTTCTATATTTTACACCGCTAGATGAACGGGGGAAGGAAGGTGGTTGCCATGGGAACACTTGTTCTGGAAGTTTTGGGTTTTAGGCACAAGGGGAAGTCATATTGTTTGTATACTGTTTTACATCTCATTGTGCTAAAGAAGAAGACGTAGAAATGAGGATTATTTTTGTCAGCTTTGAGGAGTTCCCAGCAGAGAAATGATTTATGAAAGAAAGCAACAAATAAAGAGAGCTGACTTTTATGCGGGGGGGAAATCAAGTGCACACGCAGCGCTTTCTTTTTAAATTATTATGTTGATTCTTACGATATTGATGATTATTTATTCTTTTTTGTATGGGTTATCAAGTCGAATGATCTCATAACTAATATTTGTTGTAACAGTGAAAGTTGTTTGCCAACAAATAAATGACTGACATAGTCTGACCACTTTTCTTACGTCTCTCCACTGGAATGCAAACTTTCCTTCACCACCACCGACTGGAATATTTGTCATGAGGTCACACCTGCTCAAAAGTCTTTGCTTTGTCCACTTTTATCATCAACTCTCCACTTTCTTTCATAAACTCTCCACTTTTATCATCAACTCTCCACTTTCTTTCATAAACTCTCCAGTTTCTTTCATAAACTCTCCACTTTTATGATCAACTCTAGTTTCTTTCATAAACTCTCCAGTTTATTTCATAAACTCTCCACTGTTATGATCAACTCTCCAGTTTCTTTCATAAACTCTTCAGTTTTATGATCAACTCTCCAGTTTCTTTCATAAACTCTCCAGTTTTATGATCAACTCTCCAGTTTCTTTCATAAACTCTCCAGTTTTATGATCAACTCTCCAGTTTCTTTCATAAACTCTTCAGTTTCTTTCATAAACTCTCCAGTTTCTTTCATAAACTCTCCAGTTTCTTTCATAAACTCTCCAGTTTCTTTCATAAACTCTCCAGTTTTATGATCAACTCTCCAGTTTCTTTCATAAACTCTCCAGTTTCTTTCATAAACTCTCCAGTTTCTTTCTTAAACTCTCCAGTTTCTTTCATAAACTCTCCAGTTTTATGATCAACTCTCCAGTTTCTTTCATAAACTCTTCAGTTTCTTTCATAAACTCTCCAGTTTCTTTCTTAAACTCTCCAGTTTCTTTCATAAACTCTCCAGTTTCTTTCATAAACTCTCCAGTTTCTTTCATAAACTCTCCAGTTTTATGATCAACTCTCCAGTTTATTTCATAAACTCTTCAGTTTCTTTCATAAACTCTCCAGTTTCTTTCATAAACTCTCCAGTTTCTTTCTTAAACTCTCCAGTTTCTTTAATAAACTCTCCAGTTTCTTTCATAAACTCTCCAGTTTTATGATTAACTCTCCAGTTTCTTTCATAAACTCTCCAGTTTCTTTCATAAACTCTCCAGTTTTATGATACACTCTCCAGTTTCTTTCATAAACTCTCCAGTTTCTTTCATAAACTCTCCAGTTTCTTTCATAAACTCTCCAGTTTTATGATGAACTCTCCAGTTTCTTTCATAAACTCTCCAGTTTCTTTCATAAACTCTCCAGTTTCTTTCATAAACTCTCCAGTTTTATGATAAACTCTCCAGTTTCTTTCATAAACTCTCCAGTTTCTTTCATAAACTCTCCAGTTTCTTTCATAAACTCTCCACTTTTATGATCAACTCTCCAGTTTCTTTCATAAACTCTCCACTTTTATGATCAACTCTCCAGTTTCTTTCATAAACTCTCCAGTTTTATGATCAACTCTCCAGTTTCTTTCATAAACTCTCCACTTTTATCATCAACTCTCCAGTTTCTTTCATAAACTCTCCACTTTTATGATCAACTCTCCAGTTTCTTTCATAAACTCTCCAGTTTTATCATCAACTCTCCAGTTTCTTTCATAAACTCTCCAGTTTTATCATCAACTCTCCAGTTTCTTTCATAAACTCTCCAGTTTCTTTCATAAACTCTCCAGTTTTTTTCATAAACTCTCCACTGTTATGATCAACTCTCCAGTTTCTTTCATAAACTCTTCAGTTTCTTTCATAAACTCTCCAGTTTCTTTCATAAACTCTCCAGTTTCTTTCTTAAACTCTCCAGTTTCTTTCATAAACTCTCCAGTTTCTTTCATAAACTCTCCAGTTTTATGATAAACTCTCCAGTTTATTTCATAAACTCTCCAGTTTCTTTCATAAACTCTCCAGTTTTATGATAAACTCTCCAGTTTCTTTCATAAACTCTCCAGTTTCTTTCATAAACTCTCCACTTTTATGATCAACTCTCCAGTTTCTTTCATAAACTCTCCACTTTTATGATCAACTCTCCAGTTTCTTTCATAAACTCTCCAGTTTTATGATAAACACTCCAGTTTCTTTCATAAACTCTCCAGTTTCTTTCATAAACTCTCCACTTTTATGATCAACTCTCCAGTTTCTTTCATAAACTCTCCACTTTTATGATCAACTCTCCAGTTTCTTTCATAAACTCTCCAGTTTCTCTCTTAAACTCTCCAGTTTCTTTAATAAACTCTTCAGTTTCTTTCATTACCTCTCCAGTTTCTTTCATAAACTCTCCAGTTTTATGATAAACTCTCCAGTTTTATGATAAACTCTCCAGTTTCTTTCATAAACTCTCCAGTTTCTTTCATAAACTCTCCAGTTTCTTTCATAAACTCTCCAGTTTCTTTCATAAACTCTCCAGTTTTATGATAAACTCTCCAGTTTCTTTCAAAAACTCCAGTTTCTTTCATAAACTCTCCAGTTTCTTTCATAAACTCTCCACTTTTATGATCAACTCTCCAGTTTCTTTCATAAACTCTCCACTTTTATGATCAACTCTCCAGTTTCTTTCATAAACTCTCCAGTTTTATGATAAACACTCCAGTTTCTTTCATAAACTCTCCAGTTTCTTTCATAAACTCTCCACTTTTATGATCAACTCTCCAGTTTCTTTCATAAACTCTCCACTTTTATGATCAACTCTCCAGTTTCTTTCATAAACTCTCCAGTTTCTCTCTTAAACTCTCCAGTTTCTTTAATAAACTCTCCAGTTTCTTTCATAAACTCTCCAGTTTCTTTCATAAACTCTCCAGTTTCTTTCATAAACTCCCAAGTTTCTTTCATAAACTCTCCAGTTTCTTTCATAAACTCTCCAGTTTCTTTCATAAACTCTCCACTGTTATGATCAACTCTCCAGTTTCTTTCATAAACTCTTCAGTTTCTTTCATAAACTCTCCAGTTTCTTTCATAAACTCTCCAGTTTTATGATAAACTCTCCAGTTTTATGATAAACTCTCCAGTTTCTTTCATAAACTCTCCAGTTTCTTTCATAAACTCTCCAGTTTCTTTCATAAACTCTCCAGTTTCTTTCATAAACTCTCCACTGTTATGATCAACTCTCCAGTTTCTTTCATAAACTCTTCAGTTTCTTTCATAAACTCTCCAGTTTCTTTCATAAACTCTCCAGTTTTATGATAAACTCTCCAGTTTTATGATAAACTCTCCAGTTTCTTTCATAAACTCTCCAGTTTCTTTCATAAACTCTCCAGTTTCTTTCATAAACTCTCCAGTTTCTTTCATAAACTCTCCAGTTTCTTTCATAAACTCTCCACTGTTATGATCAACTCTCCAGTTTCTTTCATAAACTCTTCAGTTTCTTTCATAAACTCTCCAGTTTCTTTCATAAACTCTCCAGTTTTATGATAAACTCTCCAGTTTTATGATAAACTCTCCAGTTTCTTTCATAAACTCTCCAGTTTCTTTCATAAACTCTCCAGTTTCTTTCATAAACTCTCCAGTTTCTTTCATAAACTCTCCAGTTTCTTTCATAAACTCTCCAGTTTCTTTCATAAACTCTCCAGTTTCTTTCATAAACTCTCCAGTTTCTTTCATAAACTCTCCAGTTTTATGATAAACTCTCCAGTTTCTTTCAAAAACTCCAGTTTCTTTCATAAACTCTCCAGTTTCTTTCATAAACTCTCCACTTTTATGATCAACTCTCCAGTTTCTTTCATAAACTCTCCACTTTTATGATCAACTCTCCAGTTTCTTTCATAAACTCTCCAGTTTTATGATAAACACTCCAGTTTCTTTCATAAACTCTCCACTTTTATGATCAACTCTCCAGTTTCTTTCATAAACTCTCCACTTTTATGATCAACTCTCCAGTTTCTTTCATAAACTCTCCAGTTTCTCTCTTAAACTCTCCAGTTTCTTTAATAAACTCTCCAGTTTCTTTCATAAACTCTCCAGTTTCTTTCATAAACTCTCCAGTTTCTTTCATAAACTCCCAAGTTTCTTTCATAAACTCTCCAGTTTCTTTCATAAACTCTCCAGTTTCTTTCATAAACTCTCCACTGTTATGATCAACTCTCCAGTTTCTTTCATAAACTCTTCAGTTTCTTTCATAAACTCTCCAGTTTCTTTCATAAACTCTCCAGTTTTATGATAAACTCTCCAGTTTTATGATAAACTCTCCAGTTTCTTTCATAAACTCTCCAGTTTCTTTCATAAACTCTCCAGTTTCTTTCATAAACTCTCCAGTTTCTTTCATAAACTCTCCACTGTTATGATCAACTCTCCAGTTTCTTTCATAAACTCTTCAGTTTCTTTCATAAACTCTCCAGTTTCTTTCATAAACTCTCCAGTTTTATGATAAACTCTCCAGTTTTATGATAAACTCTCCAGTTTCTTTCATAAACTCTCCAGTTTCTTTCATAAACTCTCCAGTTTCTTTCATAAACTCTCCAGTTTCTTTCATAAACTCTCCAGTTTCTTTCATAAACTCTCCACTGTTATGATCAACTCTCCAGTTTCTTTCATAAACTCTTCAGTTTCTTTCATAAACTCTCCAGTTTCTTTCATAAACTCTCCAGTTTTATGATAAACTCTCCAGTTTTATGATAAACTCTCCAGTTTCTTTCATAAACTCTCCAGTTTCTTTCATAAACTCTCCAGTTTCTTTCATAAACTCTCCAGTTTCTTTCATAAACTCTCCAGTTTCTTTCATAAACTCTCCAGTTTCTTTCATAAACTCCCAAGTTTCTTTCATAAACTCTCCAGTTTCTTTCATAAACTCTCCAGTTTCTTTCATAAACTCTCCACTGTTATGATCAACTCTCCAGTTTCTTTCATAAACTCTTCAGTTTCTTTCATAAACTCTCCAGTTTCTTTCATAAACTCTCCAGTTTTATGATAAACTCTCCAGTTTTATGATAAACTCTCCAGTTTCTTTCATAAACTCTCCAGTTTCTTTCATAAACTCTCCAGTTTCTTTCATAAACTCTCCAGTTTCTTTCATAAACTCTCCACTGTTATGATCAACTCTCCAGTTTCTTTCATAAACTCTTCAGTTTCTTTCATAAACTCTCCAGTTTCTTTCATAAACTCTCCAGTTTTATGATAAACTCTCCAGTTTTATGATAAACTCTCCAGTTTCTTTCATAAACTCTCCAGTTTCTTTCATAAACTCTCCAGTTTCTTTCATAAACTCTCCAGTTTCTTTCATAAACTCTCCAGTTTCTTTCATAAACTCTCCACTGTTATGATCAACTCTCCAGTTTCTTTCATAAACTCTTCAGTTTCTTTCATAAACTCTCCAGTTTCTTTCATAAACTCTCCAGTTTTATGATAAACTCTCCAGTTTTATGATAAACTCTCCAGTTTCTTTCATAAACTCTCCAGTTTCTTTCATAAACTCTCCAGTTTCTTTCATAAACTCTCCAGTTTCTTTCATAAACTCTCCAGTTTCTTTCATAAACTCTCCAGTTTCTTTCATAAACTCTCCAGTTTCTTTCATAAACTCTCCAGTTTCTTTCATAAACTCTCCAGTTTTATGATAAACTCTCCAGTTTCTTTCAAAAACTCCAGTTTCTTTCATAAACTCTCCAGTTTCTTTCATAAACTCTCCACTTTTATGATCAACTCTCCAGTTTCTTTCATAAACTCTCCACTTTTATGATCAACTCTCCAGTTTCTTTCATAAACTCTCCAGTTTTATGATAAACACTCCAGTTTCTTTCATAAACTCTCCAGTTTCTTTCATAAACTCTCCACTTTTATGATCAACTCTCCAGTTTCTTTCATAAACTCTCCACTTTTATGATCAACTCTCCAGTTTCTTTCATAAACTCTCCAGTTTCTCTCTTAAACTCTCCAGTTTCTTTAATAAACTCTCCAGTTTCTTTCATAAACTCTCCAGTTTCTTTCATAAACTCTCCAGTTTCTTTCATAAACTCCCAAGTTTCTTTCATAAACTCTCCAGTTTCTTTCATAAACTCTCCAGTTTCTTTCATAAACTCTC
>NC_084748.1:51578757-51598757 GCF_033978785.1 Entelurus aequoreus | reverse complement strand
AGAGTATAGAGAAGAAGGAACTTAGTGACTACAAAGCACTTTGGCTACATTGCTACCATATATAGATATTTAGCTAATGTCACACAATACAAATTCCAAACCACTCGTTTGGAGGAAGTTTGAAGGAAGGCAAGATCATTTTATAAACATCCCCACCATTCCTCCAGGCCTTAAATTCATATTTCAGGACTTATTCAGATCCAAATACACAGAAAGAGGAACCAACAGGTGAGAAAAGGGGTTTTTAAAATTATTTAAAGGGGAACTGCACTTTTTTGGAATTGTGTCTACCGTTCACAATCCTTACATCAGAAAAGAACAAATATGTTTTTCTACTTTATGCATTCTAAATCGTAAATAAACACTAGCAAAAGTCAGCTTACAGTGAAGCCAATAGGATTTGTTCTATAGAGCCTGTAGGCACTCTAAAAACATCCAAGAACTTCCAACAAAGGTTTTATATACATGATAAAAGTATAAATGTCATGTAGTAACATTTAAAATAACATGAAATATATACATGATGTAAGTATATATGTAGTATCTAGTAACATTCATAATAACATGTAATATATACATGATGTAAGTATATATGTCATGTAGTAACATTCATAATAACATGTAATATATACATGATGTAAGTATATATGTCATGTAGTAACATTCATAATAACATGTAATATATACATGATGTAAGTATATATGTCATGTAGTAACATTCATAATAACATGTCATATATACATGATGTAAGTATATATGTCATGTAGTAACATTCATAATAACATGTAATATATACATGATGTAAGTATATACGTCATGTAGTAACATTCATAATAACATGTCATATATACATGATGTAAGTATATATGTCATGTAGTAACATTCATAATAACATGTCATATATACATGATGTAAGTATATATGTCATGTAGTAACATTCATAATAACATGTAATATATACATGATGTAAGTATATATGTAGTATCTAGTAACATTCATAATAACATGTAATATATACATGATGTAAGTATATATGTCATGTAGTAACATTCATAATAACATGTAATATATACATGATGTAAGTATATATGTCATGTAGTAACATTCATAATAACATGTAATATATACATGATGTAAGTATATATGTCATGTAGTAACATTCATAATAACGTGTAATATATACATGATGTAAGTATATATGTAGTATCTAGTAACATTCATAATAACATGTAATATATACATGATGTAAGTATATATGTCATGTAGTAACATTCATAATAACATGTAATATATACATGAAGTAAGTATATATGTCATGTAGTAACATTCATAATAACATGTAATATATACATGATGTAAGTATATATGTCATGTAGTAACATTCATAATAACATGTCATATATACATGATGTAAGTATATATGTCATGTAGTAACATTCATAATAACATGTAATATATACATGATGTAAGTATATATGTCATGTAGTAACATTCATAATAACATGTAATATATACATGATGTAAGTATATATGTCATGTAGTAACATTCATAATAACATGTAATATATACATGATGTAAGTATATATGTCATGTAGTAACATTCATAATAACATGTAATATATACATGATGTAAGTATATATGTCATGTAGTAACATTCATAATAACATGTAATATATACATGAAGTAAGTATATATGTCATGTAGTAACATTCATAATAACATGTAATATATACATGATGTAAGTATATATGTCATGTAGTAACATTCATAATAACATGTAACATATACATGATGTAAGTATATATGTCATGTAGTAACATTCATAATAACATGTAATATATACATGATGTAAGTACATATGTCATGTAGTAACATTCATAATAACATGTAATATATACATGATGTAAGTATATATGTCATGTAGTAACATTCATAATAACATGTAACATATACATGATGTAAGTATATATGTCATGTAGTAACATTCATAATAACATGTAGTATATACATGATGTAAGTATATATGTCATGTAGTAACATTCATAATAACATGTAATATATACATGATGTAAGTATATATGTCATGTAGTAACATTCATAATAACATGTAACATATACATGATGTAAGTATATATGTCATGTAGTAACATTCATAATAACATGTAATATATACATGATGTAAGTATATATGTCATGTAGTAACATTCATAATAACATGTAATATATACATGATGTAAGTATATATGTCATGTAGTAACATTCATAATAACATGTAATATATACATGATGTAAGTATATATGTCATGTAGTAACATTCATAATAACATGTCATATATACATGATGTAAGTATATATGTCATGTAGTAACATTCATAATAACATGTAATATATACATGATGTAAGTATATATGTCATGTAGTAACATTCATAATAACATGTAATATATACATGATGTAAGTATATATGTCATGTAGTAACATTCATAATAACATGTAATATATACATGATATAAGTATATATGTCATGCAGTAACATTCATAATAACATGTAATATATACATGATGTAAGTATATATGTAGTATCTAGTAACATTCATAATAACATGTAGTATATACATGATGTAAGTATATATGTCATGTAGTAACATTCATAATAACATGTAATATATACATGATGTAAGTATATATGTCATGTAGTAACATTCATAATAACATGTAACATATACATGATGTAAGTATATATGTCATGTAGTAACATTCATAATAACATGTAATATATACATGATGTAAGTATATATGTCATGTAGTAACATTCATAATAACATGTAATATATACATGATGTAAGTATATATGTCATGTAGTAACATTCATAATAACATGTAATATATACATGATGTAAGTATATATGTCATGTAGTAACATTCATAATAACATGTCATATATACATGATGTAAGTATATATGTCATGTAGTAACATTCATAATAACATGTAATATATACATGATGTAAGTATATATGTCATGTAGTAACATTCATAATAACATGTAATATATACATGATGTAAGTATATATGTCATGTAGTAACATTCATAATAACATGTAATATATACATGATATAAGTATATATGTCATGCAGTAACATTCATAATAACATGTAATATATACATGATGTAAGTATATATGTAGTATCTAGTAACATTCATAATAACATGTAGTATATACATGATGTAAGTATATATGTCATGTAGTAACATTCATAATAACATGTAATATATACATGATGTAAGTATATATGTCATGTAGTAACATTCATAATAACATGTAATATATACATGATGTAAGTATATATGTCATGCAGTAACATTCATAATAACATGTAATATATACATGATGTAATTATATATGTAGTATCTAGTAACATTCATAATAACATGTAGTATATACATGATGTAAGTATATATGTCATGTAGTAACATTCATAATAACATGTAATATATACATGATGTAAGTATATATGTCATGTAGTAACATTCATAATAACATGTAATATATACATGATGTAAGTATATATGTCATGTAGTAACATTCATAATAACATGTAATATATTAATGATGTAAGTATATATGTAGTATCTAGTAACATTCATAATAACATGTAATATATACATGATGTAAGTATATATGTCATGTAGTAACATTCATAATAACATGTAATATATACATGATGTAAGTATGTATGTCATGCAGTAACATTCATAATAACATGTAATATATACATGATGTAAGTATATATGTAGTATCTAGTAACATTCATAATAACATGTAGTATATACATGATGTAAGTATATATGTCATGTAGTAACATTCATAATAACATCTAGTCACCTTCTTGACATGAAAGACACCTTGTAGTCACCTTCTGGTCTAGTCACCTTCTAGACATGAAAGACACCTTGTAGTCACCTTCTGGTCTAGTCACCTTCTTGACATGAAAGACACCTTGTAGTCACCTTCTGGTCCGGGCCCCTTCAGGACTGCACAACAAGGCTTGGCCCCTGCGGGACTTTTGTTGTTTGCTGCTTTTGTTCCTGGACCTGGGGTTACCTTTTAGACATGGCCACCTTTGAGACCTGCTGCTGGCTCTCTGCCACACCGGAGTCCACGTGGAGAGACCGGAGGACATGCCGAGGAAGAGACGGGGATGCGGTTCTGGCGTTGAGCGTCGGGATGGACGAGCTTCACGGAGCTGAGTGAGCACGTATCCCACACTTTGGTCTCCCTGGACGGATCCTGTCTGGTCTGCCCGGACCGGGCGATGGCCGGGAGCTAGTGGGCAGCCTAGGATGAAGTTGGCTCTCTTGCTTGTTTAGTTGTGTGTGTTGTATGTCTGTGATGAAATGGTGTTTTTGTTTTGTCGGCTCCGCATTTTGCAGTCATTTGTGTGCAATATCTATTATTTATTGCTCATTTTGGGGTTTTTCGTCGTGTTTTACTTTTGTAGCTGTATGTAGAAATAGCTACGCTGGTTACATCAGCTTTGTACTTATTTAATGTTCTTTGTGTTCTTTGGTCTTTCCTTTTTGTTTCCATCATGTGTGGGATAAAAGAACACCTGCTCTGATTCAAAGAACACCTGCTCCTCAGACCTTCAAAAGTGTTGGGACCGCGTGGGCTGGTCCTCAGACCTTCAAAAGTGTTGGGACCGCGTGGGCTGGTCCTCAGACCTTCAAAAGTGTTGGGACCGCGTGGGCTGGTCCTCAGACCTTCAAAAGTGCTGGGACCGCGTGGGCTGGTCCTCAGACCTTCAAAAGTGCTGGGACCGCGTGGGCTGGTCCTCAGACCTTCAAAAGTGTTGGGACCGCGTGGGCTGGTCCTCAGACCTTCAAAAGTGTTGGGACCGCATGGGCTGGTCCTCAGACCTTCAAAAGTGTTGGGACCGCGTAGGCTGGTCCTCAGACCTTCAAAAGTGTTGGGACCGCGTAGGCTGGTCCTCAGACCTTCAAAAGTGTTGGGACCGCGTAGGCTGGTCCTCAGACCTTCAAAAGTGTTGGGACCGCGTGGGCTGGTCCTCAGACCTTCAAAAGTGTTGGGACCGCGTGGGCTGGTCCTCAGACCTTCAAAAGTGTTGGGACCGCGTGGGCTGGTTGATTCTGCTTCTTGCTGTTTATGTTGAAATAAACCCAGGACCATTACAACAGAACATAAACCAACTGCATGCTAGGCTACCTGGGCTACATCCATTGCTAGTTGAGCTTCCTTTGTTGCTACCAGGACTTCAACCACTGCAACCTCGGCTAGCTTCACTGCTACCTGGGCTACATCCATTGGTAGCTTGGCCTTCTCCTGGATTACCTGCACTGCTACCCGGGCTGCCTTCACAGCTACCTGGGCTATAGCCACTGCTAGCTGGGCCTCAACCACTGCTACCTGGGCTACAACCACAGCTACCTGGGCTACAACCACAGCTACCTGGGCTACAACCACAGCTACCTGAGCTACAACCACTGCTACCTGAGATACAACCACAGCTACCTGGGCTTCAACTACTGCTACCTGGGCTTCAACCACCGCTACCTGGGCTACAACCACAGCTACCTAGGCTTCAACCACTGCTACCTGGGCTTCAACCACTGTTACCTGGGCTTTAACTACTGCTACCTGGGCTTCAACCACCGCTACCTGGGCTACAACCACAGCTACCTAGGCTTCAACCACTGCTACCTGGGCTTCAACCACTGTTACCTGGGCTTTAACTACTGCTACCTGGGCTTCAACCACCGCTACCTGAGCTACAACCACTGCTACATGAGCTTCAACCACTGTTACCTGGGCTTCAACCACTGTTACTTGGGCTTCAAACACTGTTACCTGGGCTTCAACTCCTGCTACCTGGGCTTCAACCACAGCTACCTGAGCTACAACCACTGCTACCTGAGCTTCAACCACTGTTACCTGGGCTTCAACCACTGTTTCCTGGGCTTCAACTACTGCTACCTGGGCTTCAACCACCACTACCTGAGCTACAACCACAGCTAGCTTGGCTTCAACTACTGCTGCCTTGGCTTCAACCAACGCTACCTGAGCTACAACCACAGCTAACTTGGCTTCAACCACTGCTACCTGGGCTTCAACCACTTTTAATGGGGCTTCAACTACTGCTACCTGGGCTTCAATCACCGCTACCTGAGCTACAACCACTGCTACCTGAGCTTCAACCACTGTTACCTGAGCTTCAACCACTGATACCTGGGCTTCAACCACTGTTACCTGGGCTTCAACCACTGTTACCTGGGCTTCAACTACTGCTACCTGGGCTTCAACCACCGCTACCTGAGCTACAACCACAGCTACCTGGGCGTCAACCACTGCTACCTGAGCTACAACCACTGCTACCTGGGCTTCAACTACTGCTACCTGGGCTTCAACCACCGCTACCTGAACTACAACCACAGCTACCTTGGCTTCAACCACTTCTACCTGGGCTTCAACCACTGTTACCTGGGCTTCAACTACTGCTACCTGAGCTACAACCACAGCTACCTTGGCTTCAACCACTTCTACCTGGGCTTCAACCGCTGTTACCTGGGCTTCAACTACTACTACATGGGCTTCAACCACCACTACATGAGCTACAACCAGAGCTACCTGGGCTTCAACCACTGCTACCTGGTCTTCAACCACTGTTACCTGGGCTTTAACCACCGCTACCTGAGCTACAACCACAGCTACCTGGGCTTTAACCACTGTTACTTGGGCTTCAACCACTACTACCTGGGCTTCAACCACCGCTACATGAGCTACAACCACAGCTACCTGGTCTTCAACTACTGTTACCTGGGCTTTAACCACCGCTACCTGGGCTACAACCACAGCTACCTGGGCTACAACCACAGCTACCTGGGCTTCAACCACTCTTACCTGGGCTTCAACCACGCTACCTGAGCTACAACCACAGCTACCTGGGCTTCAACCACTCTTACCTGGGCTTCAACCACCGCTACCTGAGCTACAACCACAGCTACCTGGGCTACCACTACAGCTAACCTGGCCTCAACCAACACAGCCAGCTGGACCACAACCACAGACTAAGTACAAGCTTTCCATAATTGCAAAACTGAAATCTCTGAATCCGGCAATAAGGAAAAAAGGCAAAATGCACCTTTTTCCATACCCTTAACAATGCCAAGACCATCTGGGACTCACGATCCAAACCAAAAGGACTTCTTATTGGCCATATAAATATTTGCAGTATAATAGGTCAAATTGAACAATTTGAACATTTACTATACAACTCCAAAATGGATATATTAGCCATATCTGAAAGTTGGTTAACCCTTTCATCACCAACAGCGGCCATCAGTGTGTTGAGAAGAGACAAGGTAATATGGCGAGAGGTGGGTTACTGGTTTATGTGGAGAACTGTTTCAAGTGTCAATTAAAGGCCTACTGAAATGATTTTTTTTTATTTAAACGGGGATAGCAGATCCATTCTATGTGTCATACTTGATCATTTCGCGATATTGCCATATTTTTGCTGAAAGGATTTAGTAGAGAAAATCTACGATAAAGTTCGCAACTTTTGCTCGCTGATAAAAAAAAGCCTTGCCTGTAGCGGAAGTAGCGTGACGTCACAGGAGCTAGTATTCCTCACAATTCCCCGTTGTTTACAATGGAGCGAGAGAGATTCGGACCGAGAAAGTGACGATTACCCCATTAATTTGAGCGAGGATGAAAGATTCGTAGATGAGGAACGTTACAGTGAAGGACTTGAGAGGCAGTGATGGACGTATCTTTTTTCGCTCTGAGCGTAACTTAGGTACAAGCTGGCTCATTGGATTCCACACTCTCTCCTTTTTCTATTGTAGATCACAGATTTGTATTTTAAACCACCTGGGATACTATATCCTCTTGAAAATGAGAGTCCAGAACGCGAAATGGACATTCAGTGCCTTTTATCTCCACGACAATACATCGGCGAAATGCTTTAGCTATGAGCTAACGTGATAGCATCTTGCTTTAACTGCATATAGAAACAAAAGAAATAAACCCCTGACTGGAAGTATAGATAGAAAATCAACAATACTATTAAACCGTGGACATGTAAATACACGGTTAATGCTTTCCAGGCTGGCGAAGGTTAACAATGCTGTGCTAACGACGCCATTGAAGCTAACTTAGCAACCGGACTGCACAGAGCTATGCTAAAAACATTAGCTCTCCACCTACGCCAGCCAGCCCTCATTTGCTCATCAACACCCGTGCTCACCTGCGTTCCAGCGATCGGCAGAAGGACGAAGGACTTCACCCGATGCGTTTGGCGGCCCGGAGACGTAGGAAGTCAAGGTGAGGTCGGCGGCTAGCGCTCCGACAAAGTCCTCCTGGTTGTGTTGCTGTAGTCCGCTGCTAATACACTGATCCCACCTACAACTGTCTTCTTTGCAGCCTTCATTGTTCATTAAAAAAATTGCAAAAGATGTCCAGAATACTGTGGAATTATGAAATGAAAACAGAGCTTTTTGTATAGGATTCTACGGGGTACCATAACTTCCGTTACTCTGACTTCGTCACGCGCATACGTCATCATACCGCGATGTTTCAGCCGGATATTTCCCGGGAATTTTAAAATGTCACTTTATAAGTTAACCCGGCCGTATTGGCATGTGTTGCAATGTTAAGATTTCATCATTGATATATAAACTATCAGACTGCGTGGTCGCTAGTAGTGGCTTTCAGTAGGCCTTTAACTTAATGGCCAACAGAAATAGATATTGAATGTATGGCTCTCAACATAACTATTTCCCCTGAAATGTGGTTTGTCTGTACCCACCTCCGACACATTCTATGATCAGCTTAAAACTATTTTCAAATGTGAGGATTTTAAAAGGGAAACTATTCTCCTGGGTGATTTTAATATTAACTGGGATGATAAACCGGACAGGAAAAAACTGAAGCTGTTAGCAAACAACCGCAACCTAACCCAAGTCTTCCAAGGACCTACAAGAAGAACCAACACATCTAAAACAACCCTTGATTTCATATTTACAAATAAATCAGACAGGATCTGTAAATATTTTACCTTTCTGTCTGGGCTCTCGGATCATAATCTCATTGTGTGCTGAAGGAAAGTCACCTGGAACACTCTGCCAGTCTCAATAGCGCTAGCAGTTATCATATAATACAACCTCTGATGATTGCTCTGCAGGAGTATGATTGGTCAAATGTATTAGCTAATCATGAAGCTGAGGATAGTTGCAGCATCTTCTTCAAATGTGTTAAGGAAATGCTTGATCATTTCACAATAAAAGTGGTCTTTAGAAGGCGTAAAAAGGGTGATGTACGGAAATGAATGAGAGAAAGGGATAAAGCACATAAAAAATCCCTAAAAACAGGGTTTGCTTGTGACAGACAGATATTTACTTCAATCAGAAATTAAGTGATAAAACTAATTCGTAAAGCTAAAGCAGATGTTTTCATTAAAATGATAGATGGGGAAAATGGAAATGGAATATTGATATGGGAAGAACTGAATAAGCTGACAGGAAGAAACAAGGACTCAATATTCTCCAGGTGTACGGCATGCTAACAAGCGACCTGGGAATTGTTGTCGATTATTTTTTTTATACAGTCAATTGATCAATTGATTATAAACGCTGAATGTCCAGACACCCTAAGTTACTCTGTGGATGACAGCAAGCCTGTTTTTAACCTCAGGGAAATAACTGTTCCTGAGGTTGTGGAAATAATCTCTTCTCTGAAAGGCTCCAAAGCTAGAGATGCATTTGGTCTGGACAGTAACCTCTTAAAAGGGCATCAAATGGCCCTCGCAAGTCCAGTCACAAATCTAATAAATCTGTCCATAAATCAACCATCTGCCTGGAAGACTGTTAGGGTTCCTACAGTCCTAAAGGCTGGGGATAAGACCAAAGCAGAAAACTACCGGCTGATAAGTAACACGCCAGTTATTTCAAAAATAGCTGAGAAATGGATTGCATAACTGTTAACTGACCATCTGAACAGTGGGAAGAACCCACTACACCCAATGCACCTTGGAAATACCATTCAACCGAAACCGCAATTTGTTATTTCCATGACAAGATCAGAGGTCTGTTGGATCAAAGTGGTTGTGTGGGAGCTGTCCTCCTGGATCTGAAGAGAGCTTTTGACTCACTAAATCAAAATGTCCCACTTGAATTTCTCTGATGGTGCCCTCTGCTGGAGGAGATCATACTTAGAAAACAGACTGTTCAATGTCACCTGACCTTAGCTGTTCAACAGGGGTACCCCAAGGCTCCAATTCTGTTCAGTCTCGATGTAAAGGACTTCCCTACAGTCTGTTCATTTGCAAGTATATGCTGATGATGCAGTGCTAGATGTCCAAGCTACGTCAAAACAAGAAGCTGCAACAAAACTATCAGCAGGTCTGGCTCGGGTATCTCACTGAATCCTGTTTCCACCTCAATACCAACAAGACTGTTCTTCTCTCCTAAGTCAGCAGAGGGCCGTCCACCGTCTGTCGTGGTTCATGGAGAGAGCCTTGATATGGTAGAACAGTGCTAATATATTGGAGTGATCTTTGACACAAATGTATCATTCAAAGCGCATGTTAAAAACAATCACAAATATCGTTAAATACAATCCGTCAAATGTCCATCAAATAAGACCATTCCTCACTTCCAAGACGGCTAAAGTCTGAACGCACGCCGTGATATTGTCACATAGAAATGATTGTTTGGACACACACAACAGAAAGTGTACTAAAAGCCATCAAGTCTCTCTTCAAAAGGGAAGTTCAAATCCTTGACAGGAAACCAATGCACAAAAAAGCTAACATTCTTCATCTGGATAGCTAGCAGGTCTTTATGGATGCTTGTCTCATCTACAAAGTTTGAAACCCCTACCCTTAGATGAGTTCATTCAGAGGAGAACTAGGGCCGTGTCCAGAGGTGATTGCAACACACCACGACCTAGAACTAAATTCAGTCAAATGGTGACACAATCCTGGAATAAGTTGCCCACACACACTAGAGACTGTGAGAACTAAACACTCTTCAAAAACAACTTAAACACTGACTAGAAATACATCAGACATGCAGCCATTAGACCTTTAAACTCTGTTTCCACACTGCGGACTGTTCCAGTGGTCTACTGCTCATTTCAATTGTCTGTCCTGGTCTATTGTCTTGTCTCTTTTGTTTATACTTCTTAGTTCTCTCATCGTGCTTTTAAAGTCTGATGTGTTATTTTAGAAACCTGCCTTGGGACTACGGCTGAAAATTAGCATTCGTGCTAAGTCCGGCGCATTTACACTGTCTATTCAAGTGTTGATTCATGTGCAATTAAATACATGAAATACAAAATAAATTAAATACAAATATGAGACATAAATACTGAATATGAGACATAAATACTGGACATTAGACATAAATACGGGACATGACACATAAGTACTGGTTATGAGACATAAATACTGGACATGAGACACAAACACTGGATATGACACGTAAATAGTGGGTATGAGACATAAATAGTGGACATGAGACATAAATACTGGACATGAAACATAATACTAGATATGAGACATAAATAGTGGACATGAGACATAAATACTAGATATGAGACATAAACACTGGATATGACACGTAAATAGTGGGTATGAGACATAAATAGTGGACATGAGACATAAACACTGGATATGACACGTAAATAGTGGGTATGAGACATAAATAGTGGACATGAGACATAAATACTGGACATGAGACATAAACACTGGATATGACATGTAAATAGTGGGTATGAGACATAAATAGTGGACATGAGACATAAACACTGGATATGACACGTAAATAGTGGGTATGAGACATAAATAGTGGACATGAGACATAAATACTGGACATGAGACATAAACACTGGATATGACACGTAAATAGTGGGTATGAGACATAAATAGTGGACATGAGACATAAATACTGGACATGAAACATAATACTAGATATGAGACATAAATAGTGGACATGAGACATAAATACTAGATATGAGACATAAATAGTGGACATGAGATATAAATACTGGATATGAGACATAAATACTGGATATGAGACATAAATAGTGGACATGAGACATAAATAGTGGAGATGAGACATAAACATCCACACTGCAGTCATCTTCCACAATCATGAGGATGTTTGTCCTAGACTCAGTACTTAGTGATCCAATGTGGAGCACAAACATTACAAGCTCATCTTTCAATCCTGCACACCTGCACTATTTCATTGATGTAGTTGCTCTCAGGAGGTGTTGGCAGGATGTAGTTGCATGATGTAGTTCCTCTCAGGAGGTGTTGGCAGGATGTAGTTACATGATGTAGTTCCTCTCAGGAGGTGTTGGCAGGATGTAGTTGCATGATGTAGTTCCTCTCAGGAGGTGTTGGCAGGATGTAGTTTCATGATGTAGTTCCTCTCAGGAGGTGTTGGCAGGATGTAGTTGCATGATGTAGTTCCTCTCAGGAGGTGTTGGCAGGATGTAGTTGCATGATGTAGTTCCTCTCAGGAGGTGCACTATTTCATTGATGTAGTTCCTCTCAGGAGGTGTTGGCAGGATGTAATTACATGATGTAGTTCCTCTCAGGAGGTGTTGACAGGATGTAGTTTCATGATGTAGTTCCTCTCAGGAGGTGTTAGCAGGATGTAGTTGCATGATGTAGTTCCTCTCAAGAGGTGTTGGCAGGATGTAGTTTCATGATGTAGTTCCTCTCAGGAGGTGTTGGCAGGATGTAGTTTCATGATGTAGTTCCTCTCAGGAGGTGTTGGCAGGATGTAGTTTCATGATGTAGTTCCTCTCAGGAGGTGTTGGCAGGATGTAGTTTCATGATGTAGTTCCTCTCAGGAGGTGTTGGCAGGATGTAGTTTCATGATGTAGTTCCTCTCAGGAGGTGTTGGCAGGATGTAGTTTCATGATGTAGTTCCTCTCAGGAGGTGTTGACAGGATGTAGTTACATGATGTAGTTCCTCTCAGGAGGTGTTGGCAGGATGTAGTTACATGATGTAGTTGCTGTGAGGAGGTGTTGGCAGGATGTAGTTTCATGCTGTAGTTCCTCTCAGGAGGTGTTGGCAGGATGTAGTTACATGATGTAGTTCCTCTCAGGACGTGTTAGCAGGATGAAGTTACATGATGTAGTTCCTCTCAGGAGGTGTTGGCAGGATGTAGTTACATGATGTAGTTCCTCTCAGGAGGTGTTGGCAGGATGTAGTTGCATGATGTAGTTCCTCTCAGGACGTGTTAGCAGGATGTAGTTGCATGATGTAGTTGCTGTGAGGAGGTGTTAGCAGGATGTTGTTTCATGATGTAGTTCCTCTCAGGAGGTGTTAGCAGGATGTAGTTTCATGATGTAGTTCCTCTCAGGACGTGTTAGCAGGATGTAGTTGCATGATGTAGTTCCTCTCAGAAGGTGCACTATTTCGTTGATCTAGTTCCTCTCAGGACGTGTTAGCAGGATGTAGTTACATGATGTAGTTCCTCTCAGGAGGTGTTGGCAGGATGTAGTTGCATGATGTAATTCCTCTCAGAAGGTGTTGGCAGGATGTAGTTTCATGATGTAGTTCCTCTCAGGAGGTGTTGGCAGGATGTAGTTACATGATGTAGTTGCTCTCAGGAGGTGTTGGCAGGATGTAGTTACATGATGTAGTTGCTGTGAGGAGGTGTTGGCAGGATGTAGTTACATGATGTAGTTGCTGTGAGGAGGTGTTGGCAGGATGTAGTTACATGATGTAGTTGCTGTGAGGAGGTGTTGGCAGGATGTAGTTACATGATGTAGTTGCTGTGAGGAGGTGTTGGCAGGATGTAGTTGCATGATGTAGTTGCTGTGAGGAGGTGTTGGCAGGAACTAACAGCTGCTTAGTGTCAGGAGCGCCTGTGTCAATGTTGAAGTTTGCACAGCAAATTGCAGCAACATCCAGTTTGATGACATTTGTGCGGGTGTCATTACCTGCTGGATGGTAGGCTGCTAATTCATTTCACACACACACACACACACACACACACACACACACACACACACACACACACACACACACACACACACACACACACACACACACACACACACACACACACACACACACACACACACACACACACACACACGCACACACACACACACAAAGGTGTGTGTGAGCTGGAGACAAATGATTCAAACAATAGCATACCAGCAAGCTCACTTAAGCATGCTAACTTGTTCCTCTAATTTTACCCTTTTGTCTCTCTTTCCGCAGCCATACACCTTACAGTCATACACCTTACAGTCATACACCTTACAGTCATACACCTTACAGTCATACACCTTACAGTCATACACCTCACAGTCATACACCTTACAGCCATACACCTTACAGTCATACACCTTACAGCCATACACCTTACAGCCATACACCTTACAGCCATACACCTTACAGCCATACACCTTACAGTCATACACCTTAAAGCCATACACCTTACAGTCATACACCTTACAGTCATACACCTTACAGCCATACACCTTACAGTCATACACCTTACAGTCATACACCTTACAGTCATACACCTTACAGCCATACACCTTACAGCCATACACCTTACAGCCATACACCTTACAGCCATACACCTTACAGTCATACACCTTAAAGCCATACACCTTACAGTCATACACCTTACAGTCATACACCTTACAGCCATACACCTTACAGTCATACACCTTACAGCCATACACCTTACAGTCATACACCTTACAGCCATACACCTTACAGTCATACACCTTACAGTCATACACCTCACAGTCATACACCTTACAGTCATACACCTTACAGCCATACACCTTACAGTCATACACCTTACAGTCATACACCTCACAGCCATACACCTTACAGTCATACACCTTACAGCCATACACCTTACAGTCATACACCTTACAGTCATACACCTTACAGCCATACACCTTACAGTCATACACCTTACAGTCATACACCTTACAGCCATACACCTTACAGTCATACACCTTACAGTCATACACCTTACAGCCATACACCTTACAGTCATACACCTTACAGTCATACACCTTACAGCCATACACCTTACAGCCATACACCTTACAGCCATACACCTTACAGCCATACACCTTACAGTGGTGTTACTTGAAAGGTGAGACAGGGGGCAGAGGGCTTCAGAAGATGTTGACTGGATCTTCATCAAGTATCTCTTCTCAGGTGCAGGAATGAAGATCATTGGACTGTGGCCTTCCGGCAAAGGTTTCCATGACAACACCATCAGTGCTGCCAGGTGTTTCAGCCTCCGCTTGAGGAAGAGAAGATCCTTCAAGATGTTGGCAGGAGAGGAACCACTCAGGTCAAAAACAGGCTGATTTAGTAGAAGACAACCACAGAGAAGAAGAAAGAGACTTTCTGGGAAAAATGTCTGACAAGATGTCTTACTTCCGTCTCAAAGCTGCTGCTTGTGATCCACCTCACATGACTTGGAGTGATCCACCTCACATGACTTGGAGTGATCCACCTCACATGACTTGGAGTGATCCACCTCACATGACTTGGAGTGATCCACCTCACATGACTTGGAGTGATCCACCTCACATGACTTGGAGTGATCCACCTCACATGACTTGGAGTGATCCACCTCACATGACTTGGAGTGATCCACCTCACATGACTTGGAGTGATCCACCTCACAGGACTTGGAGTGATCCACCTCACATGACTTGGAGTGATCCACCTCACATGACTTGGAGTAATCCACCTCACATGACTTGGAGTGATCCACCTCACATGACTTGGAGTGATCCACCTCACATGACTTGGAGTGATCCACCTCACATGACTTGGAGTGATCCACCTCACATGACTTGGAGTGATCCACCTCACATGACTTGGAGTGATCCACCTCACATGACTTGGAGTGATCCACCTCACATGACTTGGAGTGATCCACCTCACATGACTTGGAGTGATCCACCTCACATGACTTGGAGTGATCCACCTCACATGACTTGGAGTGATCCACCTCACATGACTTGGAGTGATCCACCTCGCATGACTTGGAGTGATCCACCTCACATGGCTTGGAGTGATCCACCTCACATGACTTGGAGTGATCCACCTCACATGACTTGGAGTGATCCACCTCACATGACTTGGAGTGATCCACCTCACATGACTTGGAGTGATCCACCTCACATGACTTGGAGTGATCCACCTCACAGGACTTGGAGTGATCCACCTCACATGACTTGGAGTGATCCACCTCACATGACTTGGAGTGATCCACCTCACATGACTTGGAGTGATCCACCTCACAGGACTTGGAGTGATCCACCTCACATGACTTGGAGTGATCCACCTCACATGACTTGGAGTAATCCACCTCACATGACTTGGAGTGATCCACCTCACATGACTTGGAGTGATCCACCTCACATGACTTGGAGTGATCCACCTCACATGACTTGGAGTGATCCACCTCACATGACTTGGAGTGATCCACCTCACATGACTTGGAGTGATCCACCTCACATGACTTGGAGTGATCCACCTCACATGACTTGGAGTGATCCACCTCACAGGACTTGGAGTGATCCACCTCACATGACTTGGAGTGATCCACCTCACATGACTTGGAGTGATCCACCTCGCATGACTTGGAGTGATCCACCTCACATGACTTGGAGTGATCCACCTCACATGACTTGGAGTGATCCACCTCACATGACTTGGAGTGATCCACCTCACATGACTTGGAGTGATCCACCTCACATGACTTGGAGTGATCCACCTCACATGACTTGGAGTGATCCACCTCACATGACTTGGAGTGATCCACCTCACATGACTTGGAGTGATCCACCTCACATGACTTGGAGTGATCCACCTCACATGACTTGGAGTGATCCACCTCACATGACTTGGAGTGATCCACCTCGCATGACTTGGAGTGATCCACCTCACATGGCTTGGAGTGATCCACCTCACATGACTTGGAGTGATCCACCTCACATGAGTTGGAGTGATCCACCTCACATGACTTGGAGTGATCCACCTCACATGACTTGGAGTGATCCACCTCACATGACTTGGAGTGATCCACCTCACAGGACTTGGAGTGATCCACCTCACATGACTTGGAGTGATCCACCTCACAGGACTTGGAGTGATCCACCTCACATGACTTGGAGTGATCCACCTCACATGACTTGGAGTGATCCACCTCACAGGACTTGGAGTGATCCACCTCACATGACTTGGAGTGATCCACCTCACATGACTTGGAGTGATCCACCTCACATGACTTGGAGTGATCCACCTCACAGGACTTGGAGTGATCCACCTCACATGACTTGGAGTGATCCACCTCACAGGACTTGGAGTGATCCACCTCACATGACTTGGAGTGATCCACCTCACATGACTTGGAGTGATCCACCTCACAGGACTTGGAGTGATCCACCTCACATGACTTGGAGTGATCCACCTCACAGGACTTGGAGTAATCCACCTCACATGACTTGGAGTGATCCACCTCACATGACTTGGAGTGATCCACCTCACATGACTTGGAGTGATCCACCTCACATGAACCAACTTCCTTCATGAGGTGGAAGTTGATTGTATTTTCTACATTTTGATAAACATGTGTCCCAATCTGAGGCCTCCTCAATGCAAACAACAAATATAACAAATATGACCTTAGAGGAACATGCCATGTAAAACATGTGTACGCACGTACAACACTTAAAACCTTTAGTATATCAGTATGTGGAATTAAATGATGGAATATATTCATAAACAAAGCACTAATATGATTCACTTTATGAGACTGTTCAAACTACAAATGTTCACAAATTACACAGAACAACAATTATGATCAACAAATTCAACCATTTTTTTTTAGATAAAGATTATTTATGTATTTAAAGGCCTACTGAAAATAAATTTTTTATTTAAACGGGAATAGCAGATCCATTCTATGTGTCATACTTGATCATTTTGCGATATTGCCATATTTTTGCTGAAAGGATTTAGTATAGAACAACGTCGATAAAATTCGCAACTTTTGGTCTCTGATAAAAAACAACCTTGCCCGTACCGGAAGTAGCGTGACGTTGTCAGTTGTTCACTCCCTCATATTTTCCTATTGTTTTCAATGCAGCTAGAGCTATTCGGACCGTGAAAGTGACGATTACCCCATTAATTTGAGCGAGGATGAAAGATTCGTGGATGAGGAACGTTAGAGTGACGGACTAGAATGCAGTGAAATACATATTTTTTTTCGCTCTGACCGTAACTTAGGTACAAGCTGGCTCATTGGATTCCACACTCTCTCCTTTTTCTATTGTGGATCATGGATTTGTATTTTAAACCACCTGGGATACTATATCCTCTTGAAAATGAGAGTCGAGCACGCGAAATGGACATTTAAAGTGACTTTTATCTCCACGACAATACATCGACGAAGCTCTTTAGCATCTTTAGCATGAGCTAACGTCATAGCATCTGTCTCAAATGCAGATAGAAACAAAATAAATAAATCCCTGACTGGAAGGATAGACAGAAGATCAACAATACTATTAAACCATGTACATGTAACTACACGGTTAATAGATCTCAGCCTGGCAAAGCTTAACAATGCTGTTGCTAACGACGCTAAGGCTAACTTAGCAACCGGAGCTCACAGAGATATGATAAAAAAACATTAGCGCTCCACCTACGCCAGCCAGCCCTCATCTGCTTTCCAGCGATTGACGGCGCGACGAAGGACTTCACCAGATCATCCATGCGGTGGGTCTGCTAGCATCGGCTAGGCGTCTGCTAGCATCGGCTAGGCGTCTGCTAGCATCGGCTAGGCGTCTGCTATCCGAGTAAGTGGTCCTTGTGTTGCTACAGCCACCTACAGCTTTCTTCTTTGCAGCCTCCATTGTTCATTAAACAAATTGCAAAAGATTCACCAACACAGATGTCCAGAATACTGTGGAATTATGAAATGAAAACAGAGCTTTTTTGTATTGTATTCAATGGAGAAGGCATACCTCTGTTCCTCGGGCTACGTCACGCGCATACGTCATCCTTCGAAGGCTTTTTCAACCGGAAGTGTGGCGGGAAATTTAAAATGTCACTTTATAAGTTAACCCGGCCGTATTGGCATGTGTTGCAATGTTAAGATGTCATCATTGATATATAAACTATCAGACTGCGTGGTCGCTAGTAGTGGCTTTCAGTAGGCCTTTAATATTTGTTTACTATGGTATGTTATTTATTTTTTCACTGTTCTGTTACAGAGAACAAGGAAATGGGATAAAATTGATATGAAAAGGAGTAGGAATAAATAAGCTCAGCTTCTTCCTACTCCTTTTCGGACATGCTGTAATGAAACAAGTGTAAACATGTGATGCATGACGTTGTGTTGCATGTTCTACATAAAGTGAAGTGAAGTGAACTTTGGCACATGTTACAGTTCTGGCCCTACAGGAGGTGTCCACAGGTCCAAGTAGTGATTCTAAGCTGCTTTTCTAGCAGCACATTTACTTTGAACTCCAAAATGTAGGCGTCACCTAATATTAGGAAACGTGCTCCAGTTCCAGATGACGTCATGGGGGTGACGTACCAAGTCTGCCATGGATAGGGGGTGTTCCAGTTAGTTATGTACCGATTACTCAAAAACTGTTTGATATTTCACTTTTTGTCACTTTTGAGGGGCAAAAAAAACCCCACCAAGAAAACTTGTTGGTGAAATGTTCAATCTGGACGCAGTGAGTCCTTTAAAGCAGCGGTAGAATGAAAGAACAAGTGTCCTCCATATTGAAGCTTTTATCCTCTATCATGCATTTTGTTAGTGTTCTCTGTTAGTTCCTGTCCTGTGCTTTTATTTTGGCAGCTCTTCTGGTGTTGTTGGTGTTTTCCCCTGGCTGCTTCCCTTCTGTCCCGGAGCATTTCCCCTCACCTGTTTTCTCTTTGCAATCAAGACTA
>NC_084748.1:51541257-51573757 GCF_033978785.1 Entelurus aequoreus | reverse complement strand
CGCCGCCATGCCTGTTAAAAAAAGGGGTGGCGGGTGGATCGGTACTTTTTAGAGGCGTTTTAGTACCGGATATGGTTGATTAGTACCACGATACCATACTAGTACCGGTATACCATACAACCTTAGTCCACACTTAGACTAGTACAGTGATTTTCAACCACTGTGCCGCGGCACACTAGTGTGCCGTGAGATATTGTCTGGTGTGCCGTGGGAAATTATGCAACTTAACCTAATTGGTCCAAAAAATGTTTTTTTGCAAATCAATAATCCTAATGATGTGCTGTTGTCTAGTGCCTGTGCTGTGTAGAGCTTGGCAGGGTAATCTTGTAATACTCCATACCAGTAGGTGGCAGCAGGTAGTTCATTGCTTTGTAGACGTCGGAACGCGTCAAGGATGGTTTGTCGTGATCCCAATATGCAGAGCACAGCGGGAGACAGCGTGCAGGTAAAAAGGTATGTAACACTTAAACCAAAAATTAACAAAAGGCAAGTCCCGCTAAGAAAAGGCACTGAAGCATAGGGATGGCTATGTAAAACAAAAGTCAATCTGAACTGGCTGCAAAGTCAACAAAAACAGAATGCTGGACGACAGCAAAAACTTACAGCGTGTGGAACAAAGACGGCGTCCACAAAGCACATCCGTACATGACATGACAATCGACAATCCCCCCACAAAGAAGGATAGCGTACGCACAACTTCAATAGTTTTGATTGTGAAACCAAAGCAGGTGGGGGAAATAGCACTCAAAGGAAGGCGGGAAGCTGCTACAGGAGAACACAAACAAAACAGGAAGGGTCACCAAAATAACAGCGCAAGACAGGAACTGAAGCACTACACACAGGAAACAACAACAAACTGAAAATAAGGCACGACAACCTGGTGGAGTTTAATTTTTTTTACCTTTTCTGCTGGTGGTGTGCCTCTGTACTTTTTTTATGAAAAAAATGTGCCTTGGCTCAAAAAAGGTTGAAAAACACTGGACTAGTAGACTAGTTCTGTGGCGTGACATCATCTGCAGTCAGATGATGGATCCTACCATCCAGCTCCACCTTACACGGGTGTTGCCAAGAATACCAGACTTTGAAATCCCAAGGACCAGATTGGAACGAGGGATCATTGGACCTGCCTGTCGCTAGAAAGGTGTCAAAGCTAGCCAGGTTGGTACCGACCTGGTTTTAGTGCTTGTCAGATGCCTGAAGTCCCAAAGAACAAAGTGAGACACTGAATGATGACATCATGTTTGTGCTGTAGAAACATTTCAATATTTGGTGCCTCCCAGAGCCTCACTCAACAGGAAGTTTAATAATAAAGAATCTTCTCTGATCTGAGACGGTTATTACCCGCGTGACTTTATTGCCGCTGCTATCTCTCCACAGACATCTTCCAGCCAAATATTCTTCACGTCTCTGTCGAGTTCATTCCAAGACACGTGGAGTTTGACCTTGGCCCAGAGCCGAACTGGTTCTCTTGGTGTACCATCTCGGAAAGCGAGGTGTTATGTTTCCTTGGAGCAGACATCTGGCATTCTGCTGAAATAAATGCAGGATTGTTGGAAATGGGGAGATATTTTGATGAAGGCTACTTAAGACCAAGGAGAATGTGTCCAAAAAGGAGGAGAAGATGGACCAGAGCCCAGCAGCGAGTACACGAGGTAAAGGGTGGCAAACACCGCCCACCAGCAGACTGGAAGAAGAACTCAAATGAAAATACCTTTATTTAGCACTGATTTGGAGACAAGGAAGCAAACTAGCAGAGAAGATTCAAGTCACACGTGGATTACTTCAACACCAAGAACTAATGAGTGAAAGAGGCGGGGTCTCTCTGGAGGTCTGGAGGCTCTGACTGATACACAAACATGGCGGGTGCTGGGAGGAGATCCTGTTGCCAAGTCTGAAGACACCAAGAACTCCAAATGCCAGGGGAGAAGGTTCTCACACTGTGTTCAGTACTCCATGACTTACCAGGAACATGGATTACCAAACACCTTTTTCCACTAAAGTTCATGGACTTTAGTCCCTGGAACTAAAGGTGGTCGAGTCCCAGTGGCGTCCCCGCCTCCGAATACTGACCAATCCTCTAAAGATGTCATACATGAGAGTCAGTCCACTTCCAGATCTTTGTGTACCCATATGAAGTCTGACAAATGTGTGAATATCAAAGTAGTTTCAAGACTTTGGCTGAGTAGGAACCCTGCAAGGTTCTTCCACTGATCGTTGTTCCCTTCTTCACTAAGTTGAAGTCCAATACCAGTGTCCACTAAGTCCAATATCAGTGTCCACTAAGTCCAATATCAGTGTCCACTAAGTCCAATATCAGGGATCTCTAAGTCTGATACCAGTGTCCACTAAGTCCAAAACCAGTGTCCACTAAGTATTATACCAGTGTCCTCTAAGTCCAATACCAGTGTCCTCTAAGTCCAATACCAGTGTCCACTAAGTCCAATACCAGTGTCCACTAAGTCCAATACCAGTGTCCTTTAAGTATTATACCAGTGTCCACTAAGTCCAATACCAGTGTCCTTTAAGTACAATACCAGTGTCCTTTAAGTCCAATACCAGTGTCCTTTAAGTCCAATACCAGTGTCCTTTAAGTCCAATACCAGTGTCCTCTAAGTCCAATACCAGTGTCCTTTAAGTACAATACCAGTGTCCTTTAAGTCCAATACCAGTGTCCACTAAGTCCAATACCAGTGTCCTCTAAGTCCAATACCAGTGTCCTCTAAGTCCAATACCAGTGTCCTCTAAGTCCAATACCAGTGTCCTCTAAGTCCAATACCAGTGTCCTTTAAGTCCAATACCAGTGTCCACTAAGTCCAATACCAGTGTCCTCTAAGTCCAATACCAGTGTCCACTAAGTATTATACCAGTGTCCATTAAGTCAAATACCAGTGTCCTCTAAGTCCAACACCAGTGTCCTTTAAGTCCAATACCAGTGTCCACTAAGTATTATACCAGTGTCCATTAAGTCAAATACCAGTGTCCTCTAAGTCCAACACCAGTGTCCTTTAAGTCCAATACCAGTGTCCACTAAGTATTATACCAGTGTCCATTAAGTCAAATACCAGTGTCCTCTAAGTCCAATACCAGTGTCCACTAAGTATTATACCAGTGTCCATTAAGTCAAATACCAGTGTCCACTAAGTATTATACCAGTGTCCATTAGGTCAAATACCAGTGTCCTTTAAGTCCAATACCAGTGTCCTTTAAGTCAAATACCAGTGTCCACTAAGTATTATACCAGTGTCCATTAAGTCAAATACCAGTGTCCTCTAAGTCCAACACCAGTGTCCACTAAGTATTATACCAGTGTCCATTAAGTCAAATACCAGTGTCCTCTAAGTCCAATACCAGTGTCCACTAAGTATTATACCAGTGTCCATTAAGTCAAATACCAGTGTCCTCTAAGTCCAATACCAGTGTCCACTAAGTATTATACCAGTGTCCATTAAGTCAAATACCAGTGTCCTCTAAGTCCAATACCAGTGTCCACTAAGTATTATACCAGTGTCCATTAAGTCAAATACCAGTGTCCACTAAGTATTATACCAGTGTCCATTAAGTCAAATACCAGTGTCCTCTAAGTCCAATACCAGTGTCCTTTAAGTCCAATACCAGTGTCCACTAAGTCCAATACCAGTGTCCTTTAAGTCCAATACCAGTGTCCACTAAGTCCAATACCAGTGTCCTCCAAGTCCAATACCAGTGTCCACTAAGTCCAATACCAGTGTCCTTTAAGTCCAATACCAGTGTCCACTAAGTCCAATACCAGTGTCCTTTAAGTCCAATACCAGTGTCCTCCAAGTCCAATACCAGTGTCCTTTAAGTCCAATCCCAGTGTCCACTAAGTCCAATACCAGTGTCCTCCAAGTCCAATCCCAGTGTCCACTAAGTCCAATACCAGTGTCCTCCAAGTCCAATACCAGTGTCCACTACAGTGTGGACACTGGTATTGGACAATGTTGATGCCCGAGTGCTTTTAGCCATTTGCCACAAAACTGTTAGTCCGTACCAAGTGTCAGGTTTTGAGCACATTGTAGGTGTGACCACGAGATGCAGAGACCGGAGACGTGCAGGTAAGAAGAGTCCTAATGACAAAAAGTGAACAGAAGGAGTTTGATATCGTGAGCAAATAAGTTTGAACAACTACCAGCACAAAAAGTGTACAACCATCCTGCCCTGACCACCTGACACCTGATAGGCAACCTGGAACAGGTGTGGCCAGGTGGCCAATCAGAGACAGCGCTCAGGTCAAGGTGTGGTGGAGCCAAACAGGAAGTGGAAGGAAAGTAAGGAAACACAAGTCACATGTTTAAAAGGAAGACGCTGCATTTAGGTTGCAGTCTCTAACGAGGCGTGGGTTCGAATCCCACTTGAAGACAGGTGAGTATTCAGACCAGGTGATTGAACCTGTCTGAAGTCTTTCTAGTCCTGGTTGTGTCCACATGTGACACATTGACTTTGTGCCCATTTGCCTTTTTAAAGCATTACATGGATTACATGCTTTAAGATGGCAATAAACTTCTCAATCAATCAATCAATCAATCAATCAATCAATCAATCAATCAATCAAATGTAAGAAAACATCCAACTCTGTTGATCAGTTGCCATTTTATTCAAAACTAGAAGAATTTAGGCTCGCACTCACGTAGTTGGAAACAAACTGACAAGGTGTCCTAGAAAATACTAGTATAGTGTACCAATACTAGTATAGTGTACCAGTACTAGTATAGTGTACCAGTACTAGTATAGTATACCAATATTAGTATAGTATACCGGTACCAGTATAGTGTACCAGTACTAGTATAGTGTACCAGTACTAGTATAGTATACCAATATTAGTATAGTATACCGGTACCAGTATAGTGTACCAGTACCAGTATAGTATATCGGTACTAGTATAGTATACCGGTACTAGTATAGTATACCAGTACCAGTATAATATACTGGTACTAGTATAGTATACCAGTACAATATACTGGTATTAGTATAGTATACCAGTACTAGTATAATATACAGGTACTAGTACAGTATACCGGCACTAGTACAGTACTAATGAATCAAAAACGGTACTATACTCTGTTTGAAAAGTACCAGTTCCACAATTATTTGTATTGTTTTTTTTAATGGGCATGACAGCACGTCGTCACTTGGTGACATTGCTGCTTTTACAGCAGTGTGTGTGTGTGTGTGTGTGTGTGTGTGTGTGTGTGTGTGTGTGTGTGTGTGTGTGCGTGTGTGTGTGTGTGTGTGTGTGTGTGTGTGTGTGTCTGTGTGTGTGTGTGTGTGTGTGTGTGTGTGTGTGTGTGTGTGTGTGTGTGTGTGCGTGCGTGTGTGTGTGTGTGTGTGTGTGTGTGTGTGTGTGTGTGTGTGTGTGTGAGTGTGTGTGTGTGTGTGTGTGTGTGTGTGTGTGTGTGTGTGTGTGTGTGTGTGTGTGTGTGTGTGTGTGTGTGTGTGTGTGTGTGTGTGTGTGTGTGTGTGTGAGTGAGTGCGTGTTTTGGCTGCTAAATTGAATCGAAGTGAGAAAAAATGAAAGCAGAAAAAAGATTATTTGCTCTACTTCTCTAGTTTACTTTTTTACCTTCTTCTTCTTCTTCTTCTTCTTCTTCTTCTTCTTCTTCTTCTTCTTCTTCTTCTTCTTCTTCTTCTTCTTCTTCTTCTTCTTCTTCTTCTTCTTCTTCTTCTTCTTATTCTTCTTCTTCTTCTTCTTCTTCACTCTCTTGTCTTATCTTCTTTCCTTCTCAACTTCCTTCCACTACTTGATGTTGCCACTTCACCGCCTGCCATACCTCTTCTTACTGCCATACCTCCTCTTACTGCCATACCTCTTCTTACTGCCATACCTCCTCTTTCTGCCATACCTCCTCTTACTGCCATACCTCCTCTTACTGCCATACCTCCTCTTACTGCCATACCTCCTCTTACTGCCATACCTCCTCTTTCTGCCATACCTCCTCTTACTGCCATACCTCCTCTTACTGCCATACCTCCTCTTTCTGCCATACCTCCTCTTTCTGCCATACCTCCTCTTACTGCCATACCTCCTCTTACTGCCATACCTCCTCTTACTGCCATACCTCCTCTTTCTGCCATACCTCCTCTTTCTGCCATACCTCCTCTTACTGCCATACCTCCTCTTACTGCCATACCTCCTCTTTCTGCCATACCTCCTCTTACTGCCATACCTCCTCTTTCTGCCATGCCTCCTCTTACTGCCATACCTCCTCCTACTGCCATACCTCCTCTTACTGCCATACCTCCTCTTACTGCAATACCTCCTCTTACTGCCATACCTCCTCTTTCTGCCATACCTCCTCTTTCTGCCATACCTCCTCTTACTGCCATACCTTCTCTTACTGCCATACCTCCTCTTACTGCCATGCCTCCTCTTTCTGCCATACCTTCTCTTACTGCCATACCTCCTCTTACTGCCATACCTCCTCTTTCTGCCATACCTCCTCTTTCTGCCATACCTCCTCTTACTGCCATACCTTCTCTTACTGCCATACCTCCTCTTACTGCCATACCTCCTCTTACTGCCATGCCTCCTCTTACTGCCATACCTCCTCTTTCTGCCATACCTCCTCTTACTGCCATACCTCCTCTTACTGCCATACCTCCTCTTACTGCCATACCTCCTCTTACTGCCATACCTCCTCTTTCTGCCATACCTCCTCTTACTGCCATACCTCCTCTTACTGCCATACCTCCTCTTACTGCCATACCTCCTCTTTCTGCCATACCTCCTCTTACTGCCATACCTCCTCTTACTGCCATACCTTCTCTTACTGCCATACCTCCTCTTACTGCCATACCTCTTCTTACTGCCATACCTCCTCTTACTGCCATACCTTCTCTTACTGCCATACCTCCTCTTACTGCCATACCTCCTCTTTCTGCCATACCTCCTCTTACTGCCATACCTCCTCTTACTGCCATGCCTCCTCTTACTGCCATACCTCCTCTTTCTGCCATACCTCCTCTTACTGCCATACCTCCTCTTACTGCCAGGAGAAAAACTTTTCATCAAACAAGTTCACATTTAGCCTTTTACACCTTTTTCTTCTGCATTCATCTGTAAGCAGGCAGTCACTCACCCTGTCACTCACCTTGTCACTCACCTTGTCACTCACCTTGTCACTCACCTTGTCATGGTCACTCACCTTGTCACTCACCTTGTCACTCACCTTGTCACTCACCCTGTCACTCACCTTGTCACTCACCTTGTCACTCACCTTGTCACTCACCCTGTCACTCACCTTGTCACTCACCTTGTCACTCACCTTGTCATGGTCACTCACCTTGTCACTCACCTTGTCACGGTCACTCACCTTGTCACTCACCTTGTCACTCACCCTGTCACTCACCTTGTCACTCACCTTGTCACTCCCCTTGTCACTCACCCTGTCACTCACCTTGTCACGGTCACTCACCTTGTCATTCACCTTGTCACGGTCACTCACCTTGTCACTCACCCTGTCACTCACCTTGTCACTCACCTTGTCACTCCCCTTGTCACTCACCCTGTCACTCACCTTGTCACGGTCACTCACCTTGTCATTCACCTTGTCACGGTCACTCCCCTTGTCACTCACCTTGTCATTCACCTTGTCACTCACCCTGTCACTCACCTTGTCACGGCCACTCACCTTGTCACTCACCTTGTCACTCACCTTGTCACGGTCACTCACCTTGTCACTCACCTTGTCACTCACCCTGTCACTCACCTTGTCACTCACCTTGTCACTCCCCTTGTCACTCACCCTGTCACTCACCTTGTCACGGTCACTCACCTTGTCATTCACCTTGTCACGGTCACTCACCTTGTCACTCACCCTGTCACTCCCCTTGTCACTCACCCTGTCACTCACCTTGTCACTCACCTTGTCACTCACCTTGTCATGGTCACTCACCTTGTCACTCACCTTGTCACTCACCTTGTCACGGTCACTCACCTTGTCACTCACCTTGTCACTCACCCTGTCACTCACCTTGTCACTCACCTTGTCACTCACCTTTTCACTCACCCTGTCACTCACCTTGTCACGGTCACTCACCTTGTCATTCACCTTGTCACGGTCACTCACCTTGTCACTCACCCTGTCACTCCCCTTGTCACTCACCTTGTCATTCACCTTGTCACGGCCACTCACCTTGTCACCTTGTCACTCACCTTGTCACTCACCCTGTCACTCACCTTGTCACGGTCACTCACCTTGTCATTCACCTTGTCACGGCCACTCACCTTGTCACCTTGTCACTCACCTTGTCACTCACCTTGTCACTCACCTTGTCATTCACCTTGTCACGGTCACTCACCTTGTCATTCACCTTGTCACGGTCACTCACCTTGTCACTCACCTTGTCACTCACCTTGTCACTCACCCTGTCACTCACCTTGTCACGGTCACTCACACACAAGTCAACAACAATGTGTGTGTTTAACTACAACAATCTGTGTGTGTTTTACACAAGTCAACAACAATCTGTGTGTTTAACTACAACAATATATGTGTGTTTTACACAATTCAACAACAATGTGTGTGTTTTACACAAGTCAACAACAATGTGTGTGTTTAACTACAACAATCTGTGTTTGTTTTACACAAGTCAACAACAATCTGTGTTTGTTTTACACAAGTCAACAACCATGTGTGTGTTTAACTACAACAATCTGTGTTTGTTTTACACAAGTCAACAACAATCTGTGTTTGTTTTACACAAGTCAACAACCATGTGTGTGTTTTACACAAGTCAACAACAATGTGTGTGTTTAACTACAACAATCTGTGTTTGTTTTACACAAGTCAACAACAATCTGTGTTTGTTTTACACAAGTCAACAACAATGTGTGTGTTTAACTACAACAATCGGTGTTTGTTTTACACAAGTCAACAACCATGTGTGTGTTTAACTACAACCATGTGTGTGTTTTACACAAGTCAACAACCATGTGTGTGTTTTACACAAGTCAACAACAATGTGTGTGTTTTACACAAGTCAACAACAATGTGTGTGTTTTACACAAGTCAACAACAATGTGTGTGTTTTACAACAACCATGTGTGTGTTTTACACAAGTCAAGAAGAATGTGTGTGTTTTACACAAGTCAAGAAGAATGTGTGTGTTTTACACAAGTCAACAACAATGTGTGTGTTTTACACAAGTCAACAACAATGTGTGTGTTTTACAACAACCATGTGTGTGTTTTACACAAGTCAAGAAGAATGTGTGTGTTTTACACAAGTCAAGAAGAATGTGTGTGTATTACACAAGTCAACAACAATGTGTGTGTTTTACACAAGTCAACAACCATGTGTGTGTTTTACACAAGTCAACAACCATGTGTGTGTTTAACTACAACCATGTGTTTGTTTTACACAAGTCAACAACCATGTGTGTGTTTAACTACAACCATGTGTGTGTTTTACACAAGTCAACAACCATGTGTGTGTTTTACACAAGTCAACAACAATGTGTGTGTTTTACACAAGTCAACAACAATGTGTGTGTTTTACACAAGTCAACAACAATGTGTGTGTTTTACAACAACCATGTGTGTGTTTTACACAAGTCAAGAAGAATGTGTGTGTTTTACACAAGTCAAGAAGAATGTGTGTGTATTACACAAGTCAACAACAATGTGTGTGTTTTACACAAGTCAACAACCATGTGTGTGTTTTACACAAGTCAACAACAATGTGTGTGTTTTACACAAGTCAACAACAATGTGTGTGTTTTACACAAGTCAACAACAATGTGTGTGTTTTACAACAACCATGTGTGTGTTTTACACAAGTCAAGAAGAATGTGTGTGTTTTACACAAGTCAAGAAGAATGTGTGTGTTTTACACAAGTCAAGAAGAATGTGTGTGTTTTACACAAGTCAACAACAATGTGTGTGTTTAACAACAACCATGTGTGTGTTTTACACAAGTCAAGAAGAATGTGTGTGTTTTACACAAGTCAAGAAGAATGTGTGTGTTTTACACAAGTCAACAACAATGTGTGTGTTTTACACAAGTCAAGAATAATGTGTGTGTTTAACAACAAGCATGTGTGTGTTTAACAACAAGCATGTGTGTGTTGTACAGAAGTGAAGAAGAATGCCAGCTGCTAGTTGTGTGTTTGGTGTTAGGAGCATCAAATGTCCTCAGATGACTAAAAAGAGCACAAAGAAGAAGTTTGCTTTAATGGCTCCAATCTTCTTGTCAGTCGTCAGCGAGACAATCGCAGGTGAAAACGAGGAAGGAAAGAGCTGATTGTGTGTCGTCATGGAAACGTGCATGCTTTGTTTCCAAGGTATATCCATACATTTGCTGTTGCCATAGTGACGGAAAGAGAAACCAAGCAGCTGCCAATCATCGGAAGAAAAGTCTCAGCTGTAAGAAACAACACTTGCCACTTCCTGCCAGCTTCCAGAAACTTCTATTTGGACTCTAATGTTGGTCTGGCTGTCTGTCAATCATTGGAGGATTTAAACCTGCACTAAAGTCTTCTCTTCACTATGACATGTCACCTGTGCAACTACCTGTAGAGTCACCCTCAGGTGCAGTAGTGATGACAACACCTGTGCAACTACCTGTAGAGTCACCCTCAGGTGCAGTACTGATGACAACACCTGTGCAACTACCTGTAGTCACCCTCAGGTGCAGTAGTGATGACAACACCTGTGCAACTACCTGTAGAGTCACCCTCAGGTGCAGTAGTGATGACAACACCTGTGCAACTACCTGTAGAGTCACCCTCAGGTGCAGTAGTGATGACAACACCTGTGCAACTACCTGTAGAGTCACCCTCAGGTGCAGTAGTGATGACAACACCTGTGCAACTACCTGTAGAGTCACCCTCAGGTGCAGTAGTGATGACAACACCTGTGCAACTACCTGTAGAGTCACCCTCGGGTGCAGTAGTTATGACAACACCTGTGCAACTACCTGTAGAGTCACCCTCAGGTGCAGTAGTGATGACAACACCTGTGCAACTACCTGTAGAGTCACCCTCAGGTGCAGTAGTGATGACAACACCTGTGCAACTACCTGTAGAGTCACCCTCGGGTGCAGTAGTTATGACAACACCTGTGCAACTACCTGTAGAGTCACCCTCAGGTGCAGTAGTGATGACAACACCTGTGCAACTACCTGTAGAGTCACCCTCAGGTGCAGTAGTGATGACAACACCTGTGCAACTACCTGTAGAGTCACCCTCAGGTGCAGTAGTGATGACAACACCTGTGCAACTACCTGTAGAGTCACCCTCAGGTGCAGTAGTGATGACAACACCTGTGCAACTACCTGTAGAGTCACCCTCAGGTGCAGTAGTGATGACAACACCTTTTATTTGAGTTATTTAAAATTACCACGATAATATTGAAAATGTAAATAATGATAATATGGATAATAATAATAATAATGAAAATGTTGATGATAATGATAATAATGATAATGACGATATTGATTATAATAATGATAATAATGTAAATAATGATAATGATAATAATGCTAACATTGATAATAAGGATAATAATGAAAATGTTGATTACAATGATAAATTATGATACTAATGATAATGATGATAATACTGATAATATTGATAATGATAATAATGAAAATAGATGAAAATGATAATATTGATAATATTGATAATATTGATAATTATGATAACGATAATATTGATAATAATAATGAATATATTGATAAAAATGATTAAAATGATAATATTGATAATGATCATAATAATATGTATGACAATGGTAATACTGATAATATCACTAATTATGATAATGATAATGGAAATATTGATAACGACAATAATGAAGATGTTGATAAAAATGATAATGATAATATTGATAATGATAATAATGAAAATATTGATAATAATGATAATAATGATAGTAATGATAATAATGATAGTAATGATAATAATGATAATGATAATAATGACAACAATAATAATAATAATGATGATAACATAATATGTATAATAATAATAATAATATTGATAACAATAATAATATTGATAATATCATTATCATTATTATCAATGATAATATTGATAATAATGATAATGAAAATATTGATACAAATGATTAGAATAAAAATGATGATAATGATAATGATGATAATGATAACGATAATAATGATTAAAATGATAATGATAATGATAGTAATGATAATAACTTTAACTGCATGAGTTTCGCACTCTTGAAAAGTGAAGTTTTGAGCAGACTGAAGATTTCACTCAGTTTGTGGATTTATTGAGCAGAAACAGGAAGATGAAAAACCTTTAAAGGCCTACTGAAATGAATTGTTTTTATTGAAACGGGGATAGCAGATCCATTCTATGTGTCATACGTGATCATTTCGCGATATTGCCATAATTTTGCTGAAAGGATTTAGTAGAGAACATCGACGATAAAGTTCGCAACTTTTGGTGGCTGATAAAAAAAGCCTTGCCTGTAGCGGAAGTAGCGTGACGTCACAAGCGGTAGTGCTGCTCACAATTCCCGTTGTTTACAATGGAGCGAGAGAGATACAGACCGAGAAAGTGACGATTACCTAGGGATGATGTTTGATAAGGAATTATCGAGTTTGAGCCTATTATCGAATCCTCTTATCGAACCGATTCCTTATCGATTCTCTTATGGAGTCCAGATAGGTTGTTGTATATGGAAAAAAACACACAATATTTGGTTTAACAAAAGCTCACTTTTGTTATATAATAAAAAAATAAAATCTAATAAATAAATAAATATTGACTGTTACCCACCTAAAAAAGTAAAATAAAATAAATAAATATTGACTGTTGTTACCCAAAGTATATTAAGTGTGATTTTTCAGAGAAACAAATATATACAGTAACACAAAAACAAGCTGTCTCTGTGATCACTATAGGTGTATAAATAATAATATAGTGTTCAATAAAATCAGTCCCTTGGGCACAAAAGTGAAAATAATACAGCTATCCAAAAAGTGCACTTCTGCTGCTATTGGAACATAACTGTTTGTTATGATGCTTTGACCTTTTTGCACTTTATTTCTTTATTGAAAGAAAATTCTATAAAGAGAAAAGTTGTTTGCAAATGTGGTTACAATGCTAAAAAATGAAAAGTTAAAGCTAAAAAAAGTAATACACTTTATTGAGTTAACATTATTTCCTTATATGGGGAAAGATGTTATGAGCTAGGGAATATAACAACTACACTACCCAGCATGCAACGGGAGTGACGAGCATGCGCGGTAGCCCCGAAAAGTGTTGTTGCATGTCGTCACCCGGCAGCTAAGAATGAGCACGCTGTGAAAGTAAACGTCAAGAAGTCAGCCAACACGCCTCGTCTGCATTATTTATAATTAGACAGACAACACATATACATATATTAAACATGTCCTATAATATATTAAACATGGCCTATAATATATTAAACATGTCCTATAATATATTAAACATGTCCTATAATATATTAAATATGGCCTCCAATATATTAAACATGGCCTATAATATATTAAGTTGGCCTATAATATATTAAACATGTCCTATAATATATTAAACATGGCCTATAATATATTAAACATGTCCTATAATATATTAAACATGGCCTATAATATATTAAACATGTCCTATAATATATTAAACATGGCCTATAATATATTAAATATGGCCTATAACATACTAAACATGTCCTATAATATATTAAACATGGCCTATAATATATTAAACATGTCCTATAATATATTAAACATGGCCTATAATATATTAAACATGTCCTATAATATATTAAACATGGCCTATAATATATTAAACATGTCCTATAATATATTAAACATGTCCTATAATATATTAAACATGGCCTATAATATATTAAACATGTCCTATAATATTTTAAACATGGCCTATAATATATTAAACATGTCCTATAATATATTAAACATGGCCTATAATATATTAAACATGTCCTATAATATATTAAACATGTCCTATATGAACAATTGCTCATAGAGTCAAGCAAGGAAGGTGGGCAAAGGCAGAAGTATAAAATGTAAACATTAATAAACAGAAGCCCAGTTCTATTTCTAGAACCATCTACCCTTAAATTAACCTGCTTTTTCCTTATCTTAACCAAGATCATCGTCCAATGATTTAGTACGTGATGTTTAGTCCAAAGATTTAGTACGTGATGTTTAGTCCAATGATTTAGTACGTGATGTTTAGTCCAATGATTTAGTATGTGATGTTTAGTCCAATGATTTAATACGTGATGTTTAGTCCAATGATTTAGTACGTGATGTTTAGTCCAATGATTTAGTACGTGATGCTTAGTCCAATGATTTAGTACGTGATGTTTAGTCCAATGATTTAGTACGTGATGTTTAGTCCAAAGATTTAGTACGTGATGTTTAGTCCAATGATTTAGTACGTGATGTTTAGTCCAATGATTTAGTACGTGATGCTTAGTCCAATGATTTAGTACGTGATGTTTAGTCCAATGATTTAGTATGTGATGTTTAGTCCAATGATTTAGTACGTGATGCTTAGTCCAATGATTTAGTACGTGATGTTTAGTCCAATGATTTAGTACGTGATGCTTAGTCCAAAGATTTAGTACGTAATGTTTAGTCCAATGATTTAGTACGTGATGCTTAGTCCAATGATTTAGTACGTGATGTTTAGTCCAATGATTTAGTACGTGATGCTTAGTCCAATGATTTAGTACGTGATGTTTAGTCCAATGATTTAGTACGTGATGCTTAGTCCAATGATTTAGTACGTGATGTTTAGTCCAATGATTTAGTACGTGATGTTTAGTCCAATGATTTAGTACGTGATGTTTAGTCCTATGATTTAGTACGTGATGTTTAGTCCAATGATGTAGTATGTGATGTTTAGTCCAATTATTTAGTACGTGATGTTTAGTCCAATGATTTAGTATGTGATGCTTAGTCCAATGATTTAGTACGTGATGTTTAGTCCAATGATTTAGTACGTGATGTTTAGTCCAATGATTTAGTATGTGATGTTTAGTCCAATGATTTAGTACGTGATGCTTAGTCCAATGATTTAGTACGTGATGTTTAGTCCAATGATTTAGTACGTGATGTTTAGTCCAATGATTTAGTATGTGATGTTTAGTCCAATGATTTAGTACGTGATGCTTAGTCCAATGATTTAGTACGTGATGTTTAGTCCAATGATTTAGTACGTGATGTTTAGTCCAATGATTTAGTACGTGATGTTTAGTCCAATGATGTAGTACGTGATGTTTAGTCCAATGATTTAGTACGTGATGTTTAGTCCAATGATTTAGTACGTGATGTTTAGTCCAATGATTTAGTACGTGATGTTTAGTCCAAAGATTTAGTACGTGATGTTTAGTCCAATGATTTAGTACGTGATGTTTAGTCCAATGATTTAGTACGTGATGTTTAGTCCAATGATTTAGTACGTGATGTTTAGTCCAATGATTTAGTACGTGATGCTTAGTCCAATGATTTAGTACGTGATGTTTAGTCCAATGATTTAGTACGTGATGTTTAGTCCAAAGATTTAGTACGTGATGTTTAGTCCAATGATTTAGTACGTGATGTTTAGTCCAATGATTTAGTACGTGATGCTTAGTCCAATGATTTAGTACGTGATGTTTAGTCCAATGATTTAGTATGTGATGTTTAGTCCAATGATTTAGTACGTGATGCTTAGTCCAATGATTTAGTACGTGATGTTTAGTCCAATGATTTAGTACGTGATGCTTAGTCCAAAGATTTAGTACGTAATGTTTAGTCCAATGATTTAGTACGTGATGCTTAGTCCAATGATTTAGTACGTGATGTTTAGTCCAATGATTTAGTATGTGATGCTTAGTCCAATGATTTAGTACGTGATGTTTAGTCCAATGATTTAGTACGTGATGCTTAGTCCAATGATTTAGTACGTGATGTTTAGTCCAATGATTTAGTACGTGATGTTTAGTCCAATGATTTAGTACGTGATGTTTAGTCCTATGATTTAGTACGTGATGTTTAGTCCAATGATGTAGTATGTGATGTTTAGTCCAATTATTTAGTACGTGATGTTTAGTCCAATGATTTAGTACGTGATGCTTAGTCCAATGATTTAGTACGTGATGTTTAGTCCAATGATTTAGTACGTGATGTTTAGTCCAATGATTTAGTACGTGATGTTTAGTCCAATGATTTAGTACGTGATGCTTAGTCCAATGATTTAGTACGTGATGTTTAGTCCATTGATTTAGTACGTGATGTTTAGTCCAATGATTTAGTATGTGATGTTTAGTCCAATGATTTAGTACGTGATGCTTAGTCCAATGATTTAGTACGTGATGTTTAGTCCAATGATTTAGTACGTGATGTTTAGTCCAATGATTTAGTACATGATGTTTAGTCCAATGATGTAGTACGTGATGTTTAGTCCAATGATTTAGTACGTGATGTTTAGTCCAATGATTTAGTACGTGATGTTTAGTCCAATGATTTAGTACGTGATGTTTAGTCCAATGATTTAGTACGTGATGTTTAGTCCAATGATTTAGTACGTGATGTTTAGTCCAATGATTTAGTACGTGATGTTTAGTCCAATGATTTAGTACGTGATGTTTAGTCCAATTATTTAGTACGTGATGTTTAGTCCAAAGATTTAGTACGTGATGTTTAGTCCAATGATTTAGTATGTGATGTTTAGTCCAAAGATTTAGTACGCCATGTTGCTGCTCTGCTGCCATCAGCTGCTCTGCAACACCACTGCACAAAGATCTGAGCAGCCAAACTTTTATGGAGTGCTGGCGTGAGCTGCCAATTCGGCTGATTGTGCTCACCTGTGCGCTCCACTGTGGAGAGGTGAGGATGATATCACCTGCACACGCTCACAGGCCAACCTCCCCCACAGATCGCCGCAACAATAATGATGATAATGATGATAATAATGATAATGATGATACTGATAATGATAGTAATGATGATAATAATGATAATGATGATACTGATAATGATAGTAATGATAATAATGATAATAATGATAATAATGTTAACAATGATAATATCACTCACTCCCTCACCTTTTGCTGGCACATTTAAGCGAGGCCATTGGTGCAACACCACCAGACCTGTATTACTGCTACACCCCTGATTATATCCTTTCCAGTCATCCTGATGATGTATCTTGTTGAAAGTGGTGGCTATCATAAATGACTTGCAATCACATTCATCAAATAGCACGTCTTCACTCGCTGCTTTGACTTTTGGATTAGTCGTAGCTTCTTTATTTTTTGTGTTATTTATGATTAAAAACCTGTAAAAAAAAAAGATCACAGCATGTTTTGTTATTTTCTGTGTACGGATTCTATTCTTCTTGAAATACTTCTTTTCCAGACCCGACTATTGTACGCTTCTTCTTACTTACTTGGTGCTGCACCACTTTTCTTCTCCTACGTCGTAAGATTCTTCTATATTTTGCATTCTTGCTGCACATTTGTCGTCTTCTCGCTACCTGCTGCTTCTGCTCCTTCCCCTTCCTGCTTTTCTCTTTGAGTCCTTCTCTTGCAGCTATTTTTATTCAGCTCTGCTCTCAAACTGCTCCCTTTCTTCCTGCCGTGCAACTTGTCTTCTATTTTTGCTCTGTGACTTGCTCCTCCATTTAAAACTTGTATTTTCCAACTCTCTGCATGCCAACTTTCAGCAAACATCACAGGGAGCCTTCATGCCAAACCAGGAAGTAGCAAGCACAGTAAACCAAGTCAACTATACAGGGTAACAAGTTTATATCTACTCTTATTTCACACTCAATACAAGCCGCGCTCACCTAAATGTTGCACATGTAACATAACACTCAAATATTCATTCACAAATTGAACAAATGACGGCGTCAGAATCAGAAATACTTTATTCATCCCTGAGGGGAAATGAAGATTTTCAGCACAATCCCATTCAAGAGCAGACAAACAAAAAAAGGAGACAGAACAGGATCAAACATTACATGGAGACAGAACAGGATCGAACATTACAGGGAAACAGAACAGGATCAAACATTACATGGAGACAGAACAGGATCAAACATTACAGGGAGACAGAACAGGATCAAACATTACAGGAGACAGAACAGGATCGCTGACGGGTCTGCCAACTTCCGGCGCCCCTTACAGAAAAGGTGAGAAACAGGTAAACGCTGGAGAGGGGAGTGGAGAAAAAAAAATCCAGTCTAAGCCTGGGCCCCTGGGGAGGGGGTCCAGACTGAGGCCAAGGGAAAAAAACCTCATAGTCATAGCACACATAAACATGTGTGTAAGAGGGAACCATCAAAGAACACAAATGACATTAAAGACATTAAAAGAGCAGAGTTGACATTTCTACATACAGCTACAAAAGTAAAACAAAACAAAAAACAACAACAAAAACATTCGCTGTGGTGGCCTCTGCGGTGTCCCACACCATCGTCTGCGTGGGTGGGGGGAGCATGGCCAGAGACAGGAGCAGACCCAACAAAGCAACCCAGAGAGCCGACTCCACTCTCAGCCGCCCACTAACTCGGCCAGTGTCCAGTCCGCATGGATGAGCGAGGATGTGTCCAAGGAGACCGAGGTGTCCGATACCTGCTCATTCAGACAAGACACTGTGAAGCGTGTCCGTCCAGGCGCTCAGCACCAGCTCCCCAGTCCTGTCTCTTCATCCACATCTCCTCCAGTCTCTCCAAAGGGACTCTGGTGTGGCAGAAACCCAGCAGCTGGTCTCCATGGCCAAAAGGCTCCCGGGAGGCAGATCCAGAAGTTCACAAAAAAGAACCGCAGAAGTCACCACCTTGTCACCTTGTAACCTAGCGAAGGCTGGTCTTCTCCTCCTGCAGTCCGGTGGCAAAGGTTTTCTATTTCCATGGCCGTTTCGATCCTCTTTGGCTCTTGGACTGCGTCGTGTGCATTCCATTGTTTCTTCTCCACGACGATGGTGAGTCCATAACGCACTAAAGAGCTGACTGAATGATTGCTTTTGTGCGTTTCATTTCATATGAACTATTTCATTGGTTAATGATGAGCCTCTTGGCAATTTAATGGGTCTGATGTGACCAGACTAAATGTATTGGTGGGCAGGTGAAGCTCGTATATCTGGGAAAATGTATCATTTGGCCGTAGCAGAATAAAGTTGCGGCTATTGTTCTGGAAATTACAGTACTCCTGATAAGCATGACTGTCATATAAACTTTGGGTTTTAGGGATTTCTTTAGGCCTAAACTTGTTCAGGTTTGAACTGATCTTGGATTTACCATAAAATGCTAAACCATACAGTTGATTTGGCACTGGTTCTATCGTACTGAAAACTGGCTTCCAGAAAAAGCCAGGAAGCACCAAACTGCATGAAGAGCAGTGTGACAATTGTTGCTCGACCAGTCTTCCTCTCAGGGAATAAAACTCACTGGTCACTCCCAAATTCTTTTGGATGACATATATGTTGAGTAAGAAGGACCACTGAGACAGAATAGTACTTGGACAAGTTTTACTAAAGTTTTAGGAGACAAGCCCTTACAACACAACCATAGCATCGCCAAGAAGAGGTCTAAAAGTAAGACGAAAGGAGTTAACTCTTATAGTGAGAAGCCCCTCCCCCCCTTACAGAGAGGGATGCACCTGCTGATAAGAAGAGGGATCGTGTCCTTCACAGAACTTAACTGAATCAAACCTCCCTTTTTACCTCATGTTTGTACGGTCACTGGACGCTCCAGGACCAAATATGGAAATCAACAACGGACAATAATATAATGGAAGTATTCCGGCCACACGAACGTCTCCAGAGGGAAAAGTAATAATAACGTTATCACACAATACAATGTTATACTAAAGTATCCAAAATATATGCATTCTCCACACTATCCACAGTGAAACCAGTTGTACAGGTCTATGGACTGAGCGGGTGCCCACCAATAGAGAAGCCCTCCCCCTCCACTGTACTTACATGGTGTATAAGTGAGGCTACTCCTGCTGTAAACAGGTAAAGCCATCTTGATGTTGACACGGCCTGTGTTACCCAAGGTTTGAACATGATCCAGAATGAGATTTGTTTGTGGTTAGTTTGCCTCCGCATGACTCACAGCAGGACTGCACCATCACGGCTCAGGCCACAGCAGGAGGCGGCTTTTGAAATAGTGCACAGAGCTAATGCTTAGCCACAAATGAACAGCACACGCGGGGTTGTTAAGACATGCTAGCAGAGTCTCCTTTTCTCTAGCAAACACGAGGAGGTGTTGCCGACCATTCACTCGCTCTCAACAACATTCTTGCTCTTTTTGAAAAATAAACTACAAAGAAGCGAAGGACTTAGCAATTGTTTTTATAGAATATAAAATGGGAAAATCCAACTGCAACAGGGCCAAGGTTGCAGAAGACTTTGCTTCAGCAACAAAAAAAGCTCTTACACTTGAAGAGCTCCTTCTCAATGAATATTTTTTCATTAATTAGCCGGTCCTGATTTATTCCCCAGCTGGCGCTGCCTCATATTTAATGACTCGCTTGAATATTAGCATGTTTTGTTTTCATGGGAAGTCGCTAACTGTCTGTCGCTTGACACATCTGTCGGTCTGTCCACACAGGCCCATATCTAACATATGTTTGTGCACACAGGCCCATATCTAACATATGTTTGTGCACACAGGCCCATATCTAACATATGTCTGTCCACACAGGCCCATATCTAACATATGTTTGTGCACACAGGCCCATATCTAACATATGTCTGTCCACACAGGCCCATATCTAACATATATCTGTCCACACAGGCCCATATCTAACATCTGTCTGTCTGTCCACACAGGCCCATATCTAACATATGTCTGTCCACACAGGCCCATATCTAACATATGTCTGTCCACACAGGCCCATATCTAACATATGTTTGTGCACACAGGCCCATATCTAACATATATCTGTCCACACAGGCCCATATCTAACATCTGTCTGTCTGTCCACACAGGCCCATATCTAACATCTGTCTGTCCACACAGGCCCATATCTAACATGTGTCTGTCCACACAGGCCTATATCTAACATGTGTCTGTCCACACAGGCCCATATCTAACATCTGTCTGTCTGTCCACACAGGCCCATATCTAACATCTGTCTGTCCACACAGGCCCATATCTAACATGTGTCTGTCCACACAGGCCCATATCTAACATCTGTCTGTCTGTCCACACAGGCCCATATCTAACATCTGTCTGTCCACACAGGCCCATATCTGTCTGTCTGTCTGCCAGCTTATATCTGCAGAGTCCGTCTCTGTGTCCGTCTATCAGTTTCTATCCGTCAGTATCTTGGTCCATCAGTCTGCTGATGGATCTGTCAGTCTGTCTGTCTGCCATTGCTTCCGACAGTCCTTCTGTCCATCATGGAGGTCATGATCTGTGTCTTCATGCCCTTCTAAATGTCTGTCTGTCCTTCTATCTATCTTCCCATCCATCAATGAAATGTATTTATTCATCTGTCTGTCCGTACCTCTCGTTGTCTGTCCTTCCGTTTATCCATCCATCACATGTGACTTCTCTATCCATCAGTCTGTACCTTCATCTTTTTCTATCTGCTTCTATCTTTCATTCTCTCAAGATGTTCACGCCCATCTATCTACATATCTGTCTGTCTGTCTGTCTGTCCGTCTGTCAACCCATCTATTATCTGTCTAGCCATCCAACCATGCATCCGTCAGTCTCTTGATCTTTCCTTCTGTCCATCTCTTAATCCGTCTGTCCGTTTATCTCTTGCGAGATCTCTCATCCAATGTATTGCTGCGTCCATTCATCCATCCATCCATCCATCCATCCATCCATCCATCCATCCATCCATCCATCCATCCATCCATCCATCCATCCATCCATCCATCATCATCATCCATTATCTTCCTGTTTCTTGATGTATCTGTCCACTCATCGATGTCCATGTGTTTGTCTTTTCATCTCTCCATCCATCCATCCATCCATCATCCTCCATTATCTTCCTATTTCTTGATATATCTGTCCATTCTCCGCGTCCATCAGTCCATGTGTTTGTCTTTTCATCCATCCATCCATCCATCCATCCATCCATCATCCTCCATTATCTTCCTATTTCTTGATATATCTGTCCATTCTCCGCGTCCATCAGTCCATGTGTTTGTCTTTTCATCTCTCCATCCATCCATCCATCCATCCATCATCCTCCATTATCTTCCTATTTCTTGATGTATCTGTCCATTCTCCGTGTCCATCAGTCCATGTGTTTGTCTTTTCATCTCTCCATCCATCCATCCATCCATCCATCATCCTCCATTATCTTCCTATTTCTTGATATATCTGTCCATTCTCCGCGTCCATCAGTCCATATGTTTGTCTTTTCATCTCTCCATCCATCCATCCATCCATCCATCCATCATCCTCCATTATCTTCCTATTTCTTGATATATCTGTCCATTCTCCGCGTCCATCAGTCCATGTGTTTGTCTTTTCATCTCTCCATCCATCCATCCATCCATCCATCATCCTCCATTATCTTCCTATTTCTTGATGTATCTGTCCATTCTCCGTGTCCATCAGTCCATGTGTTTGTCTTTTCATCTCTCCATCCATCCATCCATCCATCCATCATCCTCCATTATCTTCCTATTTCTTGATATATCTGTCCATTCTCCGCGTCCATCAGTCCATATGTTTGTCTTTTCATCTCTCCATCCATCCATCCATCATCCTCCATTATCTTCCTATTTCTTGATGTATCTGTCCATTCTATGCGTCCATCAGTCCATGTGTTTGTCTTTCCATCTCTCCATCCCATCCATCTTTTGGACTGTCCCTGCAGACATTCCAGCATCTGTTGACTTCTGGCTCTGTCCTTCTGTCCTTCCACTTCTGGCGACCTGTCTGTTCGCCGGCCTATCTGGTTTTGCATCAGTTTGGCCATCCGTGCATCCATCTCCCGATGGGCACGTCGGTCCATCTGTCCGTCGTCAAAGGTAATACTGAGTGTGAGAATGGAGCTCATCAGTGTACAAAAGTATTCAGTGTGGTGCCATTAAACCTCAGCAATAAGATGATGGAACTAAAGGAGGTGGTTGTTCCCCAGATGGAATATGATACACATGCATCCATACTCAACGACACTTGTCCTAAGTGCAGCAGTTCATATTTTCTATCTGTCGCGGGCTTTTTCCGGCACATTTGTGCATCTTGTGCACTTAGGAACACAAACACACAAGCGGGGCTTTCATGTTTCTCTCGCCTCTCATCTGGTGCCACTCAAGTGCCTTGTGATTGCTGAGCGGAGTGAGGTTCGATGCCCTGCATATGTGCATTAGCACAAGTGCTCGTCTGGTTCTCACACATATAGAGGCCAGGCAAAAAGTGAATGAGTCGGTAATGCGAGGTCTCCTGAAGGGTCTGCGGCTGTGTGTGCTCAACCCAGAGGAAGGATGAAAGGACGATTCTGTGGACCTCTTTGATTGGACAGTCCCGTGTCTTATTACCAGTAACAGTCTCTTCAAATCTGTAACAATGGTGTAACAATTGTGGCGATAGCCATTACGGCCTATTCAAGTTTGCAAATGGCTCCTTAGAAACGGTTAAAGAAGGATGAAAGGACGATTCTGTGGACCTCTTTGCTTGGACAGTCCCGTGTCTTATTACCAGTAACAGTCTCTTCAAATCTGTAACAATGGTGTAACAATTGTGGCGATAGCCATTACGGCCTATTCAAGTTTGCAAATGGCTCCTTAGAAACGGTTAAAGAAGGATGAAAGGACGATTCTGTGGACCTCTTTGCTTGGACAGTCCCGTGTCTTATTACCAGTAACAGTCTCTTCAAATCTGTAACAATGGTGTAACAATTGTGGCGATGTCCATTACGGCCTATTCAAGTTTGCAAATGGCTCCTTAGAAACGGTTAAAGAAGGATGAAAGGACAATTCTGTGGACCTCTTTGCTTGGACAGTCCCGTGTCTTATTACCAGTAACAGTCTCTTCAAATCTGTAACAATGGTGTAACAATTGTGGCGATGTCCATTACGGCCTATTCAAGTTTGCAAATGGCTCCTTAGAAACGGTTAAAGAAGGATGAAAGGACAATTCTGTGGACCTCTTTGCTTGGACAGTCCCGTGTCTTATTACCAGTAACATTCTCTTCAAATCTGTAACAATGGTGTAACAATTGTGGCGATGTCCATTACGGCAGTGGTGGGACGTCGGGACCAGCAAGGCCTTCTCTGCTGGCCAAACATATTTCATGATCATATATTGATAAAAGTTCATTTATTTTTTTATGTACTTTCCCTAAATGTGTAAAGTATTCATCTTATTCTTTTCATGTCATATTAGTTACTGTTTTTTGATTAGAGCTTTTATCCAATCAGAATTCAGCTGGCTTGTCTGTGCAGTGCAGGTTAACTGGCACATACAGTTGATAGACAGTTGCGATAGCCAATCAGATCACAAGTTGTTGACAGCTGATTGACACATGTTTAACCGTGGAATGTGACTATAAACGCCTCCGGTGATTGGATACTCACTTGTGAGTCACAAGTGAGTATCCAATCCCAGGTTGTGAGTGGCAAGACCAGGAAGTGCTATGCAAAATCAGAATCAGACAATAAAGCTGATTCTGATTCTGAAAATCACAGAGCAGCACTGTAGCCACACTTGGCTAGCAGAGACGTCTGATATCTGCTGGCTTTTTCAAGCCACGGTAGTCGAAAGAGAGCAAAATGTTGATAGGTTGCAGATATACAGTATACTTGCAGATATATACTTGCAGATATACAGTATACTTGCAGATATATACTTGCAGATATATACTTGCAGATATATACTTGCAGATATATACTTGCAGATATATACTTGCAGATATATTCTTGCAGATATATCCTTGCAGATATATACTTGCAGATATATACTTGCAGATATATACTTGCAGATATACTGTATACTTACAGATATATACTTGCAGATATATACTTGCAGATATACAGTATACTTGCAGATATATACTTGCAGATATATACTTACAGATATATACTTACAGATATATACTTGCAGATATATACTTGCAGATATATACTTGCAGATATATACTTGCAGATATACAGTATACTTGCAGATATATACTTGCAGATATATACTTGCAGATATACTGTATACTTGCAGATATATACTTGCAGATATATACTTGCAGATATACTGTATACTTGCAGATATATACTTGCAGATATATACTTGCAGATATACTGTATACTTGCAGATATATACTTGCAGATATATACTTGCAGATATACTGTATACTTGCAGATATATACTTGCAGATATATACTTGCAGATATACAGTATACTTGCAGATATATACTTGCAGATATACAGTATACTTGCAGATATATACTTGCAGATATATACTTGCAGATATATACTTGCAGATATATACTTGCAGATATATACTTGCAGATATATTCTTGCAGATATATCCTTGCAGATATATACTTGCAGATATATACTTGCAGATATATACTTGCAGATATACTGTATACTTACAGATATATACTTGCAGATATATACTTGCAGATATACAGTATACTTGCAGATATATACTTGCAGATATATACTTACAGATATATACTTACAGATATATACTTGCAGATATATACTTGCAGATATATACTTGCAGATATATACTTGCAGATATACAGTATACTTGCAGATATATACTTGCAGATATATACTTGCAGATATACTGTATACTTGCAGATATATACTTGCAGATATATACTTGCAGATATACTGTATACTTGCAGATATATACTTGCAGATATATACTTGCAGATATACTGTATACTTGCAGATATATACTTGCAGATATATACTTGCAGATATACTGTATACTTGCAGATATATACTTGCAGATATATACTTGCAGATATACTGTATACTTGCAGATATATACTTGCAGATATATACTTACAGATATATACTTACAGATATATACTTGCAGATATATACTTGCAGATATATACTTGCAGATATACAGTATACTTGCAGATATATACTTGCAGATATATACTTGCAGATATACTGTATACTTGCAGATATATACTTGCAGATATATACTTGCAGATATACTGTATACTTACAGATATATACTTGCAGATATATACTTGCAAGGTATTTACAAGAAGGACATTTCAAGAGAAGCCAGATCTCAGCTAGTTCATCCGCCACAGTCGGTGAAAGAGTTTAGTCCGCCATTTCCCATCAAATTAACCAACTTATGGCTTCCGATGGGTGCTGCACATTGTGACTTCAAACATATATATTTTTTTTACAATGATTTTAATTTTGACAGTAGCACCTACATGTTCTAATTGCTGATGTGGGTTTATTGATTCTTAAATGCACCGGAAAGTAGCCCGTTTTGTAGACTATTGAGGTGACTCAATGTAAGTAGTGTACAGTATTTCTCCAGTCCTGGTCATAAATGATAGTATTATGAAAGGTATTTATGAAATGATAGTATTATGAAAGGTATTTATTAAAGTCGCCACAGCATTACGGCCTATTGAAGTCTGGAATAATTACAATCCTTACTACTGGAATAATTACAATCCTTACTACTGGAATAATTAAATTCCTTACTACTGGAATAATTACAATCCTTACTACTGGAATAATTACAAGTGGAATAATTACAATCCTTACTACTGGAATAATTACATTCCTTACTACTGGAATAATTACAATCCTTACTACTGGAATAATTACATTCCTTATTACTGGAATAATTACAATCCTTACTACTGGAATAATTACATTCCTTACTACTGGAATAATTACATTCCTTACTACTGGAATAATTACAATCCTTACTACTGGAATAATTACAATCCTTACTACTGGAATAATTACAATCCTTACTACTGGAATAATTACATTCCTTACTACTGGAATAATTACAATCCTTACTACTGGAATAATTACATTCCTTACTACTGGAATAATTACATTCCTTACTACTGGAATAATTACAATCCTTACTACTGGAATAATTACAATCCTTACTACTGGAATAATTACATTCCTTACTACTGGAATAATTACAATCCTTAATACTGGAATAATTACATTCCTTACTACTGGAATAATTACATTCCTTACTACTGGAATAATTACATTCCTTACTACTGGAATAATTGCAATCATTACTACTGGAATAATTACAATCCTTACTACTGGAAGAATTACATTCCTTACTACTGGAATAATTAAATTCCTTACTACTGGAATAATTACAATCCTTACTACTGGAATAATTACAAGTGGAATAATTACAATCCTTACTACTGGAATAATTACATTCCTTACTACTGGAATAATTACAATCCTTACTACTGGAATAATTACAATCCTTACTACTGGAATAATTACATTCCTTACTACTGGAATAATTACATTCCTTACTACTGGAATAATTACAATCCTTACTACTGGAATAATTACAATCCTTACTACTGGAATAATTACAATCCTTACTACTGGAATAATTACATTCCTTACTACTGGAATAATTACAATCCTTACTACTGGAATAATTACATTCCTTACTACTGGAATAATTACATTCCTTACTACTGGAATAATTACAATCCTTACTACTGGAATAATTACAATCCTTACTACTGGAATAATTACATTCCTTACTACTGGAATAATTACAATCCTTAATACTGGAATAATTACATTCCTTACTACTGGAATAATTACATTCCTTACTACTGGAATAATTACATTCCTTACTACTGGAATAATTGCAATCCTTACTACTGGAATAATTACAATCCTTACTACTGGAAGAATTACATTCCTTACTACTGGAATAATTACATTCCTTACTACTGGAATAATTACAATCCTTACTACTGGAATAATTACATTCCTTACTACTGGAATAATTACAATCCTTACTACTGGAATAATTACATTCCTTACTACTGGAATAATTACATTCCTTACTACAGGAATAATTACAATCCTTGTTACTTGAAAATGCTCCTAAATGGCATGCCAAGAAGTCTTGTCTTGTGCTCCGTCCTCCAGGGAGGCTCTTTAGTTTCCAAACACAAACACTGCTTGCCTCATTAGTGGAACAGATGAATGTGAAATATTCTGCCAGATTGATCCTCCTTATTCAATCGCTTTCCCATTTGGGTGCGGGACTCACCAGAGAAAAGGGTCATGAGAAAGTAAAGTGATACCAATAGAAGCACACCAACACAAAGTGACCCTCCAAGTTCCCATGACATCTGCTACCACAAAGTCCAGCTGGTCCAGTCTCAGGCAGAGGAATGTTCCAGTGACTTATGAACGGCTGAATTAGAACACAGCCATGTGATACATGAACACATGATGAAGAGCACATGAACTGCTTAACAGCAATAACTCCAATGGAAATGGTTGCTGTTGAATTGTTGCAGCAGAAAGTGTAATTTGGTGTTGATCCTATCCTCACGAGGACTGCCTCAGCGTACTCAACTTAAGAAATGCAATCATGTCAAACTTGAGAAACTTTCTAAAAGCTAAACAAAGGAGGAGGTGAGCATGTCATTGTTCCGTAGGTGGACTTTTTCTACAAACCTTGGGCATTTGTTTTGCTGGGATAAATTGTCAGTGTTTTCCTTCCACCCACACATCTTGCAGGTTCTCCTTATGCTCGTGTGGCTTTGCTCCGCCACCATCCAAAAACATGCAGGTCAGCTTCTTTGGAGGCTGAGATGTGTTCAAAGTGTGCTTGCTTCTCCTGCCACAGCTGGGGTAGACTCCAGCACTGCTGCACCGTGGACATGGATGGCCAGGTGTTTGTTTCACCTACTTCAGCTTAAAACCCGACCTTTGACCCCTCCACATGTCCTTGGTAGCAGTTGACTTATTGATCATTACCAGGACTCTCTCACTAGCACTTGACATAAGGAACCTTCTAGACTACAATTGTTTGCTTTTAGTGGCGTCTGAGACACAAACTTGTAGACTTGTTCCCAGTAAAAGCACATTTGACTGATTTCTGCAAATGTGCCTTACTACTGGAATAATTACAATCCTTATTACTGGAATAATTAATACTGGAATAATTACAATCCTTACTACTGGAATAATTACATTCCTTACTACAGGAATAATTACAATCCTTACTACTGGAATAATTACATTCCTTACTACAGGAATAATTACAATCCTTACTACTGGAATAATTACATTCCTTACTACAGGAATAATTACATTCCTTACTACTGGAATAATTACAATCCTTATTACTGGAATCATTACAATCCTTATTACTGGAATAATTACATTCCTTACTACTGGAATAATTACAATCCTTACTACTGGAATAATTACATTCCTTACTACTGGAATAATTACTACTGGAATAAATACAATCCTTACTACTGGAATAATTACATTCCTTACTACTGGAATAATTACATTCCTTACTACTGGAATAATTACATTCCTTACTACTGGAATAATTACAATCCTTACTACTGAAATAATTACAATCCTTACTAATGGAATAATTACAATCCTTACTACTGGAATAATTACATTCCTTACTACTGGAATAATTACTACTGAAATAATTACAATCCTTACTACTGGAATAATTACATTCCTTACTACTGGAATAATTACATTCCTTACTACTGAAATAATTACATTCCTTACTACTGAAATAATTACAATCCTTACTACTGGAATAATTACATTCCTTACTAATGGAATAATTACAATCCTTACTACTGGAATCATTACAATCCTTATTACTGGAATAATTACATTCCTTACTACTGGAATAATTACAATCCTTACTACTGGAATAATTACATTCCTTACTACTGGAATAATTACAATCCTTACTACTGGAATAATTACAATCCTTACTACTGGAATAATTACTACTGGAATAATTACAATCCTTACTACTGGAATAATTACTACTGGAATAATTACAATCCTTACTACTGGAATAATTACAATCCTTACTACTGGAATAATTACTACTGGAATAATTACAATCCTTACTACTGGAATAATTACAAGTGGAATAATTACAATCCTTACTACTGGAATAATTACTACTGGAATAATTACAATCATTACTACTGCAATAATTACAATCCTTACTACTGGAATAATTACTACTGGAATAATTACAATCCTTACTACTGGAATAATTACTACTGGAATAATTACAATCCTTACTACTGGAATAATTACAATCCTTACTACTGGAATAATTACTACTGGAATAATTACAATCCTTACTACTGGAATAATTACTACTGGAATAATTACAATCCTTACTACTGGAATAATTACAAGTGGAATAATTACAATCCTCACTACTGGAATAATTACTACTGGAATAATTACAATCCTTACTACTGGAATAATTACTACTGGAATAATTACAATACTTACTACTGGAATAATTACAATCCTTACTACTGGAATAATTACAATCCTTACTACTGGAATAATTACAATGCTTACTACTGGAATAATTACAAGTGGAATAATTACAATCCTTACTACTGGAATAATACATACCTACCTTCACGCCATGTCCGATCCAACTTCTCTTGCATCTCGGGAAAACAAACCCTCTATAGTCCACGTCTTGACATTTTTACAGCAGCACGTTTTTAGTCCTCAGGAGTTTGAGAGTTTAAAAAAATAATGTACGAATGTTAATGTTGCTGCCAATCCATGTAATACGTGAAATATTCTAAATGTACAGTATGTAAAAAAATAAAGATATATAAACATAAGTTAGAATAAAATAATAATAGAGTAACAAAACAGTCATGTTTTATGTGTATTTCAGTAGTTTTATTGACTCATTTATTACAATGGGGTGAAAATATTACAATAGAACATTTTTAAAACAGTTTTTGGTAAGCTGACATTTTTTGTCATTAGGCTGAAATGCGTGACTGAATTCTTCCAGCGTCAAACATCAACACATGTGAAGATGTCCAGAATGACGGCTGTGAAAGTGGCAGTTGTGGCTTCACACACTTGCTAATGCATTTGCTTGTCTGTTTTCTAACCGAAACTGTACAAAAAAACAGCTGTAGATTTTGCGGTAAGAAAAAAATGGCAGAAATTTGTCAAAGGTTTTTATAACAAATTACTGTAAATAGAAGACAGTACCATTGTTTTTTCATGCTAACATTCTGGTAACTGAGCTGCCAGTTTTGCACCCTAAAATCTACAATTGTTTATTACGGTGTAGTACTTGGAAAAAAACTGGTTTCGCATTTTAGTTTTGTTTTGAGGGATGCATGAATTATAATCCAGAATTGACTTTTAGCAAGTTTGAGAGCAAGCAGACGCAGCTAATAGTGTGTCCACAATAGCAGCGTAAGCTAGCATTAGCTCTCTGCTATCAATGCACTGCTAAAATAGTCTGTCTGTGTTAGCACTTATAATAACAATATCACTTATTTGGTTCATTTTCAGGTCACAACATGTAAATGGAGGATTGTTTTAGAGTACAATGAGAGGACCTCCCTCTGGTGATATTTATTGACTATTTACAATGTATACAAACACATGACTATTTACAATGCATACAAACATATGACTATCTACAATGTATACAAACAAATGACTATTTACAATGTATACAAACACATGACTATTTACAATGTATACAAACACATGACTATTTACAATGTATACAAACACATGACTATTTACAATGTATACAAACACCTGACTATTTACAATGTATACAAACACATGACTATTTACAATGTATACAAACAAATGACTATTTACAATGCATACAAACATATGACTATCTACAAAGTATACAAACACATGACTATTTACAATGTATACAAACACATGACTATTTACAATGTATACAAACACATGACTATTTACAATGTATACAAACACATGACTATTTACAATGTATACAAACAAATGACTATTTACAATGCATACAAACATATGACTATCTACAATGTATACAAACACATGACTATTTACAATGTATACAAACACATGACTATTTACAATGTATACAAACACATGACTATTTACAATGTATACAAACAAATGACTATTTACAATGCATACAAACATATGACTATCTACAATGCATACAAACAAATGACTATTTACAATGTATACAAACACATGACTATTTACAATGTATACAAACACATGACTATTTACAATGTATACAAACACATGACTATTTACAATGTATACAAACACATGACTATTTACAATGTATACAAACACGTGTTCTTGTCTTCCATAATGAGTGTGAATGATAAACAGCACATGTCTTTATTTCCAGTATGACTGCTCTAATAATGTGGTCAGAGTGCAGTACTCAATCAATTGATTGATTGATGTTGTGGCCAACGTTCCCTCTAAGGTGCGCGCCTGCGCAATTGTGCACTGCTCAAGCGTCCTCTGCGCGCAGCAAGTATATGCCGCG
>NC_084748.1:51481257-51536257 GCF_033978785.1 Entelurus aequoreus | reverse complement strand
ATGGACTATACACAGAAGGACCAGGTGGAAGTGATGAACTATACACAGAAGGACCAGGTGGAAGTGATGGACTATACACGGAAGGACCAGGTGGAAGTGATGAACTATACACGGAAGGACCAGGTGGAAGTGATGAACTATACACGGAAGGACCAGGTGGAAGTGATGAACTATACACGGAAGGACCAGCTGGAAGTGATGAACTATACACGGAAGGACCAGGTGGAAGTGATGGACTATACACAGAAGGACCAGGTGGAAGTGATGGACTATACACGGAAGGACCAGCTGGAAGTGATGAACTATACACGGAAGGACCAGGTGGAAGTGATGGACTATACACGGAAGGACCAGGTGGAAGTGATGAACTATACACAGAAGGACCAGGTGGAAGTGATGAACTATACACAGAAGGACCAGGTGGAAGTGATGGACTATACACGGAAGGACCAGGTGGAAGTGATGAACTATACACAGAAGGACCAGGTGGAAGTGATGAACTATACACGGAAGGACCAGGTGGAAGTGATGAACTATACACAGAAGGACCAGGCGGAAGTGATGAACTATACACGGAAGGACCAGGTGGAAGTGATGAACTATACACAGAAGGACCAGGCGGAAGTGATGAACTATACACGGAAGGACCAGGCGGAAGTGATGAACTATACATGGAAGGACCAGGTGGAAGTGATGAACTATACACAGAAGGACCAGGTGGAAGTGATGAACTATACACGGAAGGACCAGGTGGAAGTGATGAACTATACACAGAAGGACCAGGCGGAAGTGATGAACTATACACGGAAGGACCAGGTGGAAGTGATGAACTATACACAGAAGGACCAGGTGGAAGTGATGGACTATACACGGAAGGACCAGGTGGAAGTGATGAACTATACACAGAAGGACCAGGCGGAAGTGATGAACTATACACGGAAGGACCAGGTGGAAGTGATGAACTATACACAGAAGGACCAGGCGGAAGTGATGAACTATACACGGAAGGACCAGGCGGAAGTGATGAACTATACATGGAAGGACCAGGTGGAAGTGATGAACTATACACAGAAGGACCAGGTGGAAGTGATGAACTATACACGGAAGGACCAGGTGGAAGTGATGAACTATACACAGAAGGACCAGGTGGAAGTGATGAACTATACACGGAAGGACCAGGTGGAAGTGATGAACTATACACGGAAGGACCAGGTGGAAGTGATGGACTATACACGGAAGGACCAGGTGGAAGTGATGAACTATACACAGAAGGACCAGGTGGAAGTGATGAACTATACACGGAAGGACCAGGCGGAAGTGATGAACTATACACGGAAGGACCAGGCGGAAGTGATGAACTATACACGGAAGGACCAGGTGGAAGTGATGAACTATACACGGAAGGACCAGGTGGAAGTGATGAACTATACACGGAAGGACCAGGTGGAAGTGATGGACTATACACGGAAGGACCAGGTGGAAGTGATGGACTATACACGGAAGGACCAGGTGGAAGTGATGAACTATACACGGAAGGACCAGGTGGAAGTGATGAACTATACACAGAAGGACCAGGCAGAAGTGATGAACTATACACGGAAGGACCAGGTGGAAGTGATGGACTGTACACGGAAGGACCAGGTGGAAGTGATGAACTATACACGGAAGGACCAGGTGGAAGTGATGAACTATACACGGAAGGACCAGGTGGAAGTGATGAACTATACACAGAAGGACCAGGCGGAAGTGATGAACTATACACGGAAGGACCAGGTGGAAGTGATGAACTATACACGGAAGGACCAGGTGGAAGTGATGAACTATACATGGAAGGACCAGGTGGAAGTGATGAACTATACACGGAAGGACCAGGTGGAAGTGATGAACTATACATGGAAGGACCAGGTGGAAGTGATGAACTATACACAGAAGGACCAGGTGGAAGTGATGAACTATACACAGAAGGACCAGGTGGAAGTGATGGACTATACACGGAAGGACCAGGTGGAAGTGATGAACTATACACAGAAGGACCAGGTGGAAGTGATGGACTATACACGGAAGGACCAGGTGGAAGTGATGAACTATACACAGAAGGACCAAGTGGAAGTGATGAACTATACACAGAAGGACCAGGTGGAAGTGATGAACTATACACGGAAGGACCAGGCGGAAGTGATGAACTATACACGGAAGGACCAGGTGGAAGTGATGGACTATACACGGAAGGACCAGGTGGAAGTGATGAACTATACACGGAAGGACCAGGTGGAAGTGATGAACTATACACAGAAGGACCAGGCGGAAGTGATGAACTATACACGGAAGGACCAGGTGGAAGTGATGAACTATACACGGAAGGACCAGGTGGAAGTGATGGACTATACACGGAAGGACCAGGTGGAAGTGATGAACTATACACGGAAGGACCAGGTGGAAGTGATGGACTATACACGGAAGGACCAGGTGGAAGTGATGAACTATACACGGAAGGACCAGGTGGAAGTGATGGACTATACACGGAAGGACCAGGTGGAAGTGATGAACTATACACAGAAGGACCAAGTGGAAGTGATGAACTATACACAGAAGGACCAGGTGGAAGTGATGGACTATACACGGAAGGACCAGGTGGAAGTGATGAACTATACACGGAAGGACCAGGTGGAAGTGATGAACTATACACGGAAGGACCAGGTGGAAGTGATGGACTATACACGGAAGGACCAGGTGGAAGTGATGAACTATACACGGAAGGACCAGGTGGAAGTGATGGACTATACACGGAAGGACCAGGTGGAAGTGATGAACTATACACGGAAGGACCAGGTGGAAGTGATGGACTATACACGGAAGGACCAGGTGGAAGTGATGAACTATACACAGAAGGACCAAGTGGAAGTGATGAACTATACACAGAAGGACCAGGTGGAAGTGATGGACTATACACGGAAGGACCAGGTGGAAGTGATGAACTATACACAGAAGGACCAGGTGGAAGTGATGAACTATACACGGAAGGACCAGGTGGAAGTGATGAACTATACACAGAAGGACCAGGCGGAAGTGATGGACTATACACGGAAGGACCAGGTGGAAGTGATGAACTATACACAGAAGGACCAGGTGGAAGTGATGAACTATACACAGAAGGACCAGGCGGAAGTGATGAACTATACACGGAAGGACCAGGTGGAAGTGATGAACTATACACAGAAGGACCAGGCGGAAGTGATGAACTATACACGGAAGGACCAGGTGGAAGTGATGAACTATACACAGAAGGACCAGGCGGAAGTGATGAACTATACACGGAAGGACCAGGCGGAAGTGATGAACTATACATGGAAGGACCAGGTGGAAGTGATGGACTATACACAGAAGGACCAGGCGGAAGTGATGAACTATACACAGAAGGACCAGGCGGAAGTGATGAACTATACACGGAAGGACCAGGTGGAAGTGATGGACTATACACGGAAGGACCAGGTGGAAGTGATGAACTATACACGGAAGGACCAGGTGGAAGTGATGGACTATACACGGAAGGACCAGGTGGAAGTGATGAACTATACACAGAAGGACCAGGTGGAAGTGATGAACTATACACGGAAGGACCAGGTGGAAGTGATGAACTATACACGGAAGGACCAGGTGGAAGTGATGAACTATACACAGAAGGACCAGGCGGAAGTGATGAACTATACACAGAAGGACCAGGCGGAAGTGATGAACTATACACGGAAGGACCAGGTGGAAGTGATGGACTATACACGGAAGGACCAGGTGGAAGTGATGAACTATACACGGAAGGACCAGGTGGAAGTGATGGACTATACACGGAAGGACCAGGTGGAAGTGATGAACTATACACAGAAGGACCAGGTGGAAGTGATGAACTATACACGGAAGGACCAGGTGGAAGTGATGGACTATACACAGAAGGACCAGGCGGAAGTGATGAACTATACACAGAAGGACCAGGCGGAAGTGATGAACTATACACGGAAGGACCAGGTGGAAGTGATGGACTATACACGGAAGGACCAGGTGGAAGTGATGAACTATACACGGAAGGACCAGGTGGAAGTGATGGACTATACACGGAAGGACCAGGTGGAAGTGATGAACTATACACAGAAGGACCAGGTGGAAGTGATGAACTATACACGGAAGGACCAGGTGGAAGTGATGAACTATACACGGAAGGACCAGGTGGAAGTGATGAACTATACACAGAAGGACCAGGCGGAAGTGATGAACTATACACAGAAGGACCAGGCGGAAGTGATGAACTATACACGGAAGGACCAGGTGGAAGTGATGGACTATACACGGAAGGACCAGGTGGAAGTGATGAACTATACACGGAAGGACCAGGTGGAAGTGATGGACTATACACGGAAGGACCAGGTGGAAGTGATGAACTATACACAGAAGGACCAGGTGGAAGTGATGAACTATACACGGAAGGACCAGGTGGAAGTGATGAACTATACACGGAAGGACCAGGTGGAAGTGATGGACTATACACGGAAGGACCAGGTGGAAGTGATGAACTATACACGGAAGGACCAGGTGGAAGTGATGAACTATACACGGAAGGACCAGGTGGAAGTGATGAACTATACACAGAAGGACCAGGCGGAAGTGATGAACTATACACAGAAGGACCAGGCGGAAGTGATGAACTATACACGGAAGGACCAGGTGGAAGTGATGGACTGTACACGGAAGGACCAGGTGGAAGTGATGAACTATACACGGAAGGACCAGGTGGAAGTGATGGACTATACACGGAAGGACCAGGTGGAAGTGATGAACTATACACGGAAGGACCAGGTGGAAGTGATGGACTATACACGGAAGGACCAGGTGGAAGTGATGAACTATACACAGAAGGACCAGGTGGAAGTGATGAACTATACACGGAAGGACCAGGTGGAAGTGATGAACTATACACGGAAGGACCAGGTGGAAGTGATGAACTATACACAGAAGGACCAGGCGGAAGTGATGAACTATACACGGAAGGACCAGGCGGAAGTGATGAACTATACACGGAAGGACCAGGTGGAAGTGATGGACTATACACGGAAGGACCAGGTGGAAGTGATGAACTATACACGGAAGGACCAGGTGGAAGTGATGGACTATACACGGAAGGACCAGGTGGAAGTGATGGACTATACACGGAAGGACCAGGTGGAAGTGATGAACTATACACGGAAGGACCAGGCGGAAGTGATGAACTATACACGGAAGGACCAGGCGGAAGTGATGAACTATACACGGAAGGACCAGGTGGAAGTGATGAACTATACACGGAAGGACCAGGTGGAAGTGATGAACTATACACAGAAAGACCAGGTGGAAGTGATGAACTATACACAGAAGGACCAGGCAGAAGTGATGAACTATACACGGAAGGACCAGGTGGAAGTGATGGACTGTACACGGAAGGACCAGGTGGAAGTGATGAACTATACACGGAAGGACCAGGTGGAAGTGATGGACTATACACGGAAGGACCAGGTGGAAGTGATGAACTATACACAGAAGGACCAGGTGGAAGTGATGAACTATACACGGAAGGACCAGGTGGAAGTGATGAACTATACACGGAAGGACCAGGTGGAAGTGATGAACTATACACAGAAGGACCAGGCGGAAGTGATGAACTATACACGGAAGGACCAGGCGGAAGTGATGAACTATACATGGAAGGACCAGGTGGAAGTGATGGACTATACACGGAAGGACCAGGTGGAAGTGATGAACTATACACGGAAGGACCAGGTGGAAGTGATGGACTATACACGGAAGGACCAGGTGGAAGTGATGGACTATACACGGAAGGACCAGGTGGAAGTGATGAACTATACACGGAAGGACCAGGTGGAAGTGATGAACTATACACGGAAGGACCAGGTGGAAGTGATGAACTATACACGGAAGGACCAGGTGGAAGTGATGGACTATACACGGAAGGACCAGGTGGAAGTGATGAACTATACACGGAAGGACCAGGTGGAAGTGATGGACTATACACAGAAGGACCAGGTGGAAGTGATGAACTATACACGGAAGGACCAGGTGGAAGTGATGAACTATACACGGAAGGACCAGGTGGAAGTGATGGACTATACACGGAAGGACCAGGTGGAAGTGATGAACTATACACGGAAGGACCAGGTGGAAGTGATGAACTATACACGGAAGGACCAGGTGGAAGTGATGAACTATACACGGAAGGACCAGGTGGAAGTGATGAACTATACACGGAAGGACCAGGTGGAAGTGATGGACTATACACGGAAGGACCAGGTGGAAGTGATGGACTATACACGGAAGGACCAGGTGGAAGTGATGAACTATACACGGAAGGACCAGGTGGAAGTGATGGACTATACACGGAAGGACCAGGTGGAAGTGATGAACTATACACGGAAGGACCAGGTGGAAGTGATGGACTATACACGGAAGGACCAGGTGGAAGTGATGAACTATACACGGAAGGACCAGGTGGAAGTGATGGACTATACACGGAAGGACCAGGTGGAAGTGATGAACTATACACGGAAGGACCAGGTGGAAGTGATGGACTATACACGGAAGGACCAGGTGGAAGTGATGGACTATACACGGAAGGACCAGGTGGAAGTGATGAACTATACACGGAAGGACCAGGTGGAAGTGATGGACTATACACGGAAGGACCAGGTGGAAGTGATGGACTATACACGGAAGGACCAGGTGGAAGTGATGAACTATACACAGAAGGACCAGGTGGAAGTGATGGACTATACACGGAAGGACCAGGTGGAAGTGATGAACTATACATGGAAGGACCAGGTGGAAGTGATGAACTATACACGGAAGGACCAGGTGGAAGTGATGAACTATACACAGAAGGACCAGGTGGAAGTGATGAACTATACACGGAAGGACCAGGTGGAAGTGATGAACTATACACGGAAGGACCAGGTGGAAGTGATGGACTATACACGGAAGGACCAGGTGGAAGTGATGAACTATACACAGAAGGACCAAGTGGAAGTGATGAACTATACACAGAAGGACCAGGTGGAAGTGATGGACTATACACGGAAGGACCAGGTGGAAGTGATGAACTATACACGGAAGGACCAGGTGGAAGTGATGAACTATACACGGAAGGACCAGGTGGAAGTGATGGACTATACACGGAAGGACCAGGTGGAAGTGATGAACTATACACGGAAGGACCAGGTGGAAGTGATGGACTATACACGGAAGGACCAGGTGGAAGTGATGAACTATACACGGAAGGACCAGGTGGAAGTGATGGACTATACACGGAAGGACCAGGTGGAAGTGATGAACTATACACAGAAGGACCAAGTGGAAGTGATGAACTATACACAGAAGGACCAGGTGGAAGTGATGGACTATACACGGAAGGACCAGGTGGAAGTGATGAACTATACACAGAAGGACCAGGTGGAAGTGATGAACTATACACGGAAGGACCAGGTGGAAGTGATGAACTATACACAGAAGGACCAGGCGGAAGTGATGGACTATACACGGAAGGACCAGGTGGAAGTGATGAACTATACACAGAAGGACCAGGTGGAAGTGATGAACTATACACAGAAGGACCAGGCGGAAGTGATGAACTATACACGGAAGGACCAGGTGGAAGTGATGAACTATACACAGAAGGACCAGGCGGAAGTGATGAACTATACACGGAAGGACCAGGTGGAAGTGATGAACTATACACAGAAGGACCAGGCGGAAGTGATGAACTATACACGGAAGGACCAGGCGGAAGTGATGAACTATACATGGAAGGACCAGGTGGAAGTGATGGACTATACACAGAAGGACCAGGCGGAAGTGATGAACTATACACAGAAGGACCAGGCGGAAGTGATGAACTATACACGGAAGGACCAGGTGGAAGTGATGGACTATACACGGAAGGACCAGGTGGAAGTGATGAACTATACACGGAAGGACCAGGTGGAAGTGATGGACTATACACGGAAGGACCAGGTGGAAGTGATGAACTATACACAGAAGGACCAGGTGGAAGTGATGAACTATACACGGAAGGACCAGGTGGAAGTGATGAACTATACACGGAAGGACCAGGTGGAAGTGATGAACTATACACAGAAGGACCAGGCGGAAGTGATGAACTATACACAGAAGGACCAGGCGGAAGTGATGAACTATACACGGAAGGACCAGGTGGAAGTGATGGACTATACACGGAAGGACCAGGTGGAAGTGATGAACTATACACGGAAGGACCAGGTGGAAGTGATGGACTATACACGGAAGGACCAGGTGGAAGTGATGAACTATACACAGAAGGACCAGGTGGAAGTGATGAACTATACACGGAAGGACCAGGTGGAAGTGATGGACTATACACAGAAGGACCAGGCGGAAGTGATGAACTATACACAGAAGGACCAGGCGGAAGTGATGAACTATACACGGAAGGACCAGGTGGAAGTGATGGACTATACACGGAAGGACCAGGTGGAAGTGATGAACTATACACGGAAGGACCAGGTGGAAGTGATGGACTATACACGGAAGGACCAGGTGGAAGTGATGAACTATACACAGAAGGACCAGGTGGAAGTGATGAACTATACACGGAAGGACCAGGTGGAAGTGATGAACTATACACGGAAGGACCAGGTGGAAGTGATGAACTATACACAGAAGGACCAGGCGGAAGTGATGAACTATACACAGAAGGACCAGGCGGAAGTGATGAACTATACACGGAAGGACCAGGTGGAAGTGATGGACTATACACGGAAGGACCAGGTGGAAGTGATGAACTATACACGGAAGGACCAGGTGGAAGTGATGGACTATACACGGAAGGACCAGGTGGAAGTGATGAACTATACACAGAAGGACCAGGTGGAAGTGATGAACTATACACGGAAGGACCAGGTGGAAGTGATGAACTATACACGGAAGGACCAGGTGGAAGTGATGGACTATACACGGAAGGACCAGGTGGAAGTGATGAACTATACACAGAAGGACCAGGTGGAAGTGATGAACTATACACGGAAGGACCAGGTGGAAGTGATGAACTATACACGGAAGGACCAGGTGGAAGTGATGAACTATACACAGAAGGACCAGGCGGAAGTGATGAACTATACACAGAAGGACCAGGCGGAAGTGATGAACTATACACGGAAGGACCAGGTGGAAGTGATGGACTGTACACGGAAGGACCAGGTGGAAGTGATGAACTATACACGGAAGGACCAGGTGGAAGTGATGGACTATACACGGAAGGACCAGGTGGAAGTGATGAACTATACACGGAAGGACCAGGTGGAAGTGATGGACTATACACGGAAGGACCAGGTGGAAGTGATGAACTATACACAGAAGGACCAGGTGGAAGTGATGAACTATACACGGAAGGACCAGGTGGAAGTGATGAACTATACACGGAAGGACCAGGTGGAAGTGATGAACTATACACAGAAGGACCAGGCGGAAGTGATGAACTATACACGGAAGGACCAGGCGGAAGTGATGAACTATACACGGAAGGACCAGGTGGAAGTGATGGACTATACACGGAAGGACCAGGTGGAAGTGATGAACTATACACGGAAGGACCAGGTGGAAGTGATGGACTATACACGGAAGGACCAGGTGGAAGTGATGGACTATACACGGAAGGACCAGGTGGAAGTGATGAACTATACACGGAAGGACCAGGCGGAAGTGATGAACTATACACGGAAGGACCAGGCGGAAGTGATGAACTATACACGGAAGGACCAGGTGGAAGTGATGAACTATACACGGAAGGACCAGGTGGAAGTGATGAACTATACACAGAAAGACCAGGTGGAAGTGATGAACTATACACAGAAGGACCAGGCAGAAGTGATGAACTATACACGGAAGGACCAGGTGGAAGTGATGGACTGTACACGGAAGGACCAGGTGGAAGTGATGAACTATACACGGAAGGACCAGGTGGAAGTGATGGACTATACACGGAAGGACCAGGTGGAAGTGATGAACTATACACAGAAGGACCAGGTGGAAGTGATGAACTATACACGGAAGGACCAGGTGGAAGTGATGAACTATACACGGAAGGACCAGGTGGAAGTGATGAACTATACACAGAAGGACCAGGCGGAAGTGATGAACTATACACGGAAGGACCAGGCGGAAGTGATGAACTATACATGGAAGGACCAGGTGGAAGTGATGGACTATACACGGAAGGACCAGGTGGAAGTGATGAACTATACACGGAAGGACCAGGTGGAAGTGATGGACTATACACGGAAGGACCAGGTGGAAGTGATGGACTATACACGGAAGGACCAGGTGGAAGTGATGAACTATACACGGAAGGACCAGGTGGAAGTGATGAACTATACACGGAAGGACCAGGTGGAAGTGATGAACTATACACGGAAGGACCAGGTGGAAGTGATGGACTATACACGGAAGGACCAGGTGGAAGTGATGAACTATACACGGAAGGACCAGGTGGAAGTGATGGACTATACACAGAAGGACCAGGTGGAAGTGATGAACTATACACGGAAGGACCAGGTGGAAGTGATGAACTATACACGGAAGGACCAGGTGGAAGTGATGGACTATACACGGAAGGACCAGGTGGAAGTGATGAACTATACACGGAAGGACCAGGTGGAAGTGATGAACTATACACGGAAGGACCAGGTGGAAGTGATGAACTATACACGGAAGGACCAGGTGGAAGTGATGAACTATACACGGAAGGACCAGGTGGAAGTGATGGACTATACACGGAAGGACCAGGTGGAAGTGATGGACTATACACGGAAGGACCAGGTGGAAGTGATGAACTATACACGGAAGGACCAGGTGGAAGTGATGGACTATACACGGAAGGACCAGGTGGAAGTGATGAACTATACACGGAAGGACCAGGTGGAAGTGATGGACTATACACGGAAGGACCAGGTGGAAGTGATGAACTATACACGGAAGGACCAGGTGGAAGTGATGGACTATACACGGAAGGACCAGGTGGAAGTGATGAACTATACACGGAAGGACCAGGTGGAAGTGATGGACTATACACGGAAGGACCAGGTGGAAGTGATGGACTATACACGGAAGGACCAGGTGGAAGTGATGAACTATACACGGAAGGACCAGGTGGAAGTGATGGACTATACACGGAAGGACCAGGTGGAAGTGATGGACTATACACGGAAGGACCAGGTGGAAGTGATGAACTATACACAGAAGGACCAGGTGGAAGTGATGGACTATACACGGAAGGACCAGGTGGAAGTGATGAACTATACATGGAAGGACCAGGTGGAAGTGATGAACTATACACGGAAGGACCAGGTGGAAGTGATGAACTATACACGGAAGGACCAGGTGGAAGTGATGGACTATACACGGAAGGACCAGGTGGAAGTGATGAACTATACACGGAAGGACCAGGTGGAAGTGATGGACTATACACGGAAGGACCAGGTGGAAGTGATGGACTATACACGGAAGGACCAGGTGGAAGTGATGAACTATACACGGAAGGACCAGGTGGAAGTGATGAACTATACACTGAAGGACCAGGTGGAAGTGATGAACTATACACGGAAGGACCAGGTGGAAGTGATGAACTATACACGGAAGAAGAAGAAAGAGCAAAGCAGCGAGTGCAGTACCAGCTACAGCCCGATGAGGGGGCTGCTGTGCAAATGTTTCACAGTCAAACTAACCAGTGAACATGTTTTATGGGCCAAAGCTTGAAAATAACTTAGGCATCTTCAAAATGGATCTGACTATTATTTAAAAAGGTTTCCCTTTAGGGGACTTGTTTTTTTGTCCCCATACCGTCAGAGGTCCCCTAAAGGTGACTGTGTAAACAGAGCCATGTCACCATTAAGTAAGCATTGCCAGAAGACACACACACACACACACACACACACACACACACACACACACACACACACACACACACACACACACACACACACACACACACACACACACACACACACAGGTGTCAGTCATCATGCAGCATATCAACAGCCAGATGAACATCAGGAGGATCTTCACACTTCTTCTTTGACCATCACAGCTAGGTACAGTAAATAGGTACAGTAAATAGGTACAGTAGGTAAATACAGGGGCTACAGTGGGTAGACAACATTTAATAAAACCAGTAATAAAATAAAAAAACATGTTGCAACATTTAATCAATCCAGTAATAAAATAATAAAACATGTTGCAACATTTTATCAAACCAGTAATTAAATAATAAAATATGTTGCAACATTTAATAAAACCAATAATAAAATATGTGGAAACATTTACTAAAAGCAGTAATAAAATAATAAAATATGTTGCAACATTTAATAAAAGCAGTAATAAAATAATCAAATATGCGGAACCATTTAATAAAAGCAGTAATAAAATAATAAAATATGTTGCAACATTTAATAAAACCAATACTAAAATAATAAAATATGTGGAAACATTTGGTAAAACCAGTAATAAAATAATAAAACATGTTGGAACATTTGGTAAAACCAGTAATAAAATAATAAAATATGTTGTAACATGTATAAAATAATAAAATATGTTGTAACATTTACTAAAAGCAGTAATAAAACAATAAAATATGTGGAAACATTTAATAAAAACAGTAAAAAAAAAAAAAGTGGCAACATTTAATAAAAGCAGTAATAAAATAATAAAATATGTTGCAACATTTAATAAAAGCAGTAATACAATGATAAAATATGTTGCAACATTTAATAAAAGCAGTAATACAATAATAAAATATGTTGCAACATTTAATAAAAGCAGTAATACAATAATACAATATGTTGCAACATTTAATAAAAGCAGTAATAAATGAATAAAATATGTTGCAACATTTAATAAAAGCAGTAATAAAATAATTAAATATGTTGTAACATTTAATAAAAGCAGTAATAAAATAATAAAATATGTGGAAACATTTACTATGGCAAAAATATGGCAATATCACGAAATGATCAAGTATGACACAAAGAATGGATCTGCTATCCCCGTTTAAATAAGAAAATCTAATTTCAGTAGTCACACACACTGCACTTCCTTCACCTGCCAGCAGGGGGACTTCCATCACTTCCTCCAAGATGGCCACCTCGGATCATTGATAGCACATCAAACCTTTTATGTCTCGTCCATAAATCACCGCTCTTACTTTCATCCAGTGGGTGAAATTGGAATCACGCCACATGCTTTTATTCTGAAGGTTAGCAGAGGAGCTTGGACTCTAACACCCAGGCCAGTCCAGCAGGCTGGGATTTTATTTTTATGATTCCTTTTTATGGCCTCAGTGCAACTGTCTGGGTGGAAGCTTCTCCTCTGTGACCTTTGACCCACTCAGCCAGCTGCAGGCGCACCACCATGCTGTGCTACTACTGCCCCCTGGTGGACAGTCAGCATACTGCCGTGTTAGAGTCATTATTTCTACTACTGCCCCCTGGTGGACAGTCAGCATACTGCCGTGTTAGAGTCATTATTTCTACTACTGCCCCCTGGTGGACAGTCAGCATACTGCCGTGTTAGAGTCATTATTTCTACTACTGCCCCCTGGTGGACAGTGATCATACTGCCGTGTTAGAGTCATTATTTCTACTACTGCCCCCTGGTGGACAGTCAGCATACTGCCGTGTTAGAGTCATTATTTCTACTACTGCCCCCTGGTGGACAGTGATCATACTACCATGTTAGAGTCATTATTTCTACTACTGCCCCCTGGTGGACAGTGATCATACTGCCGTGTTAGAGTCATTATTTCTACTACTGCCCCCTGGTGGACAGTGATCATACTACCATGTTAGAGTCATTATTTCTACTACTGCCCTCTGGTGGACAGTGATCATACTGCCGTGTTAGAGTCATTATTTCTACTACTGCCCCCTGGTGGAGAGTGATCATACTACCATGTTAGAGTCATTATTTCTACTACTGCCCCCTGGTGGACAGTGATCATACTGCCGTATAAGAGTCATTATTTCTACTACTGCCCCCTGGTGGACAGTACTGCCGAGTTAGAGTCATTATTTCTACTACTGCCCCCTGGTGGACAGTGATCATACTACCATGTTAGAGTCATTATTTCTACTACTGCCCCCTGGTGGACAGTGATCATACTACCACGTTAGGAGTCATTATTTCTACTACTGCCCCCTGGTGGACAGTGATCCTACTTGCGTGTTAGGAGTCATTATTTCTACTACTGGGGTCACCTGGGAGCTGGAGTCCAATTAGCCAGCTGATTGGCTGTCGGTCATTGGAGTTCTCACCTGGATGCACAATTCAATTATTAATAGAAAAACAATATTAATATATTATTATTTGGAATATTTCTGTTATTGACTAAATGTCAATAAAGTTATTATTATGATTAATTCTGTTATTGATTAAAAATCAATAATGTCATTCATTTGAATATTTCTGTTATTGACTAAACATTAATACAATTATTATTTTGAATATTTCTGTTATTGATTAAATATCAACAAACTTATTATTTTGAATATTTCTGGTATTGACTAAATATCAATAAAGTTTTTATTTTGAATAATTCTGTTGTTGATTAAATATCAATAAAGTTAATATTTTGAATATTTATGTTCAAGACTAAATATCAATAAAGTTATTAGAAGGAATAATTATTTTATTGACTAAATAAATAAAAAAGTATTATTTTGAATATTTCTGTTATTGACTAAATATCAATAAAGTTATTATTTTGAATATTTCTCTTATTGACTAAATATCAATAAAGTTATTAGAAGGAATAATTATGTTATTGACTAAATATCAATAAAGTTATTAGTTTGAATATTTCTGTTATTGACTAAATATCAATAAAGTTAATATTTTGAATATTTCTGTTACTGATTAAATATCAATAAAGTTTTTATTTTTGAATACTTCTGTGATTGACTAAATAGCAATAACGTTTTTATTTTGGATATTTCTGAAATTGACTAAATATCAATACAATTATTATTTTAATATTTCTGTTATTGAGTAAATATCAATAAAATTATTATTTTGAATATTTCTGTTTTGGGTAAATATCAAAAAAGTTTTAATTTTGAATATTTCTGTTTTTGACTAAATATCAATAAAGTTATATTTCAAATATTTCTGTTATTGAGTAAATATTAATAGTTATTATTTTTGAATATTTCTGTTATTGAATAAATATCATTAAAGTTATTTTTGAATATTTCTGTTATTGGCTAAATATCAATAAAGTTATTATTTTGAATATGTCTGTTATTGGATAAAAAGCAATAAAGTTAATATTTTAAATATTAATGTTGTTGACTAAATATTAATAACATTATTCAATTTGAATATTTCTGTTATTGATTAATTATAAATAAAGTTATAATTTTCAATATTTTTGTTATGGACTAAATATCAATAAAGTTTTTCTTTTGAATATTTCTGTTTTTGACTAACTTTTATAAAGTTATTTGTTTGAATATTTCTGTTATGAAGTAAACATCCATAAAGTTATTGTTATCAATATTTATGTTATTAAGTAAATATCAATACATTTATTATTTTGAATATTTCTGTTCTTGACTCAATATTATTACAATTATTATTTTGAATATTTCTGTTATTGATTAATTATCAATTGAGTTGTTTCTCTGAAGATTTATGTTACAGACTAAATATCAAAAAGTTATTATTTTGAATGTTTCTGTTATTGACTGATTATGAATACAATTAAGATTTTGAATATTTCTGTTATTGATTAAATATCAATAAAGTAATTCATTTAAATATTTCCCTTATTGACTAAATATCAATAAAGTTATTATTTTTCAATATTTCTGGTATTGATTAAATATCAATGAGGTAATTTGTTTGAAGATTTCTGTTATAGAATACATATCAATAAAGCTATTATTTTGAATATTTCTGTTTTTTGGACTATATATCAATAAAGTTATTATTTTGAATATTTCTGTTATTAATACAATTGTTATTTTAAATATTTCTGTATATATTAAATATCGAAAAAGTTTATATTTTAAAGATTTCTGTTATTGACTAAATATCAATAAAGATATTTTTTGAATATTTATGTTATTGACTAAATAACAATAAAACAATTTTTTGGAATATTTATGTTATTGACTAAATATCAATACATTTATTATTTTGAATATTTCTGTTATTGACTAAATATCAATTAATTTATTATTTAGACAATTTCTGTCATTGATTAAATATCAATAAAGTTATTCATTTAAATATTCCCGTTATTGACTAAATATCAATAACGTTTTTCTTTTTAAATATTTCTGTATTGACTAAATATTAATACTGGTATTATTTTTTAATCCATCCATCCATTTTCTTCCGCTTATCCTAGGTCAGGTCGCGGGGGCAGCAACCTAAGCAGGGAAGCCCAGACTTTCCTCTCCCCAGCCACTTGGTCCAGCTCTTCCCGGGGGATCCCGAGGCGTTCCCAGGCCAGCCGGGAGACATAGTCTTCCCAACGTGTCCTGGGTCTTCCCCGTGGCCTCCTACCGGTCGGACGTGCCCTAAACACCTCCCTAGGGAGGCGTTTGGGTGGCATCCTGACCAGATGCCCCAACCACCTCATCTGGCTCCTCTCCATGTGGAGGAGCAGCGGCTTTACTTTGAGCTCCTCCCGGATGACAGAGCTTCTCACCCTATCTCTAAGGGAGAGACCCGCCACCCGGCGGAGGAAACTCATTTGGGCCGCTTGTACCCGTGATCTTGTCCTTTCGGTCATAACCCAAAGCTCATGACCATAGGTGAGGATGGGAACGTAGATCGAGCGGTAAATTGAGAGCTTTGCCTTCCGGCTCAGCTCCTTCTCCACCACAACGGATCGATACAGCGTCCGCATTACTGAAGACGCCGCACCGATCTGCCTGTCCATCTCACGATCCACTCTTCCCTCACTCGTGAACAAGACTCCCAGGTACTTGAACTCCTCCACTTGGGGCAGGGTCTCCTCCCCAACCCGGAGATGGCACTCCACCCTTTTCCGGGCGAGAACCATGGACTCGGACTTGGAGGTGCTGATTCTCATCCCAGTCGCTTCACACTCGGCTGCGAACCGATCCAGCGAGAGCTGAAGATCCTGGCCAGATGAAGCCATCAGGACCACATCATCTGCAAAAAGCATTATTATTTTTGAATATTTCTGTTATTGATTAAATATCTATAGTTATTATTTTGAATTATTCTGTTATTAACTAAATATCAATAAAGTTTTTCTTTTGACTATTTCTGTTATTGAGTAAATATCAACTAAGTTTTTATTTTGAAAATTTCTGTTTTTGACTAAATATCAATTAAGTTTTTATTTTGAAAATTTCAGTTTTTGACTAAATATCAATAAACATATTATTTTGATTGTTTTGGTTATTGACTAAAAATAAATAGTTATTATTTTGAATTATTCTGTTATTAACTAAATATCAAAGTTTTTCTTTTGACTATTTCTGTTATTGAGTAAATATCAATAAAGTTATTATTTTGAATATTACTGTTATTGACTAAATATCAATAAAGTTATTATTTTTTAATATGTCTGTTATTGACTAAATACCAATAAAGTTATTCTTTACAATATTTATTTTATTGACTAAATATTAATAGTTATTATTTTGAATATTTCTGTTATTGACTAAATATAAATACAGTTATTAATTTGATATTTCTGTTATTGACTAAATATCAATGCAATTATTATTTGGAATATTTCTGTTACAGATTACATTTTAATAAAGTTAATCATTTGAATATTTCTGTTATAGACTACAAACTACATGAATAAAGTTATTATTTATTGAAAGTTGATTAGATGTATTTATTTTACTTTTCTGTGACGTAATAAGTATAAAATGCTATGCAGAGGTGTACTTATAACAGTTTCATGACGGGGGCGTGACATGTCCTGAAGGGGGCGTGGTGAGAAGGCCAGCGAAACCAGTGCCTCTAAATATATATATATATATATATATATATATATATATATATATATATATATATATATATATATATATATATATATATATATATATATATATATATATATATATATATATAGTCAGCGCTCAGTAAAGATCACTATTCATACATTTACATTTACAGTATTCATACATGAGTATTTACAGTATTTAAGTCTGCCTCCAGTAACATCATCATTATCTAGGACAGATGTGTATTAATAATTATCTTGGTCGTCAATAAGGTCATTGTGTGCTTTAATGGTTGTAGTTTGTTGTGGTAATTGTGATTTAATAGCTGACAAAACAACAAAACTAGCCTTAAACAGATGTAATACAAGCTTGTATCCACCAGGGGCGCGCGTACACCAAATTCGCCATAAACTGGAGTAATAAAGGTTGTGTCCAGCAGGGAGCGCATATACACCATAAATATGATATGTGTAATACCGTCTTGTGTCCAGCAGAGAGCGCACATACACCATAAATATGTGTAATACCGTCTTGTGTCCAGCAGAGAGCGCATATACACCATAAATATGTGTAATACCGTCTGCACATACACCATAAATATGTGTAATACCGTCTTGTGTCCAGCAGAGAGCGCACATACACCTTACATATGTTTAATACCGTCTGCACATACACCATAAATATGTGTAATTCCGTCTTGTGTCCAGCAGGGGACCCACATACACCATAAATATGTGTAATACCGTCTTGTGTCCAGCAGGGGACCCACATACACCATAAATATGTGTAATACCGTCTTGTGTCCAGCAGAGAGCGCACATACACCATAAAAATGTGTAATTCCGTCTTGTGTCCAGTAGGGGACCCAAATACACCATAAATAAGTGTAATACCGTCTGCACATGCAACATAAATAAGTGTAATACCGTCTTGTGTCCAGCAGGGAGCGCACATACACCACAAATATGTGTAATACCGTCTTGTGTCCAGCAGAGAGCGCACATACAACATAAATATGTGTAATACCGTCTGCACATACACCATAAAAATGTGTAATACCGTCTGCACATACACCATAAACATGTGTAATACCGTCTTGTGTCCAGCAGAGAGCGCACATACACCATAAATATGTGTAATACCGTCTGCACATACACCATAAAAATGTGTAATACCGTCTTGTGTCCAGCAGAGAGCGCACATACAACATAAATATGTTTAATACCGTCTGCACAGACACTATAAATATGTGTAATTCCGTCTTGTGTCCAGCAGAGAGCGCACAAACACCATAAATATGTTTAATACCGTCTGCACATACACCATAAATATGTGTAATACCGTCTTGTGTCCAGCAGGGAGCGCACATACACCATCAATATGTTTAATACCGTCTCCACATACACTATAAAAATGTGTAATTCCATCTTGTGTCCAGCAGGGGACCCACATACACCATAAATATGTGTAATACAGTCTGCACATACACTATAAATATGTGTAATACCGTCTTCTGTCCAGCAGGGAGCGCACATACACCATAAATATGTGTAATTCTGTCTTGTCCACCAGGGGACCCACATACACCATAAATATGTGTAATACCGTCTGCACATACACTATAAATATGTGTAATACCGTCTTGTGTCCAGCAGGGAGCGCACATACACCATAAATATGTGTAATTCTGTCTTGTGTCCACCAGGGGACCCACATACACCATAAATATGTGTAAAACCGTCTTGTGTCCAGCAGAGAGCGCACATACAACATAAATATGTTTAATAGTGTCTGCACATACACTATCGAAATTTGTAATTCCGTCTTGTGTCCAGCAGGGGACCCACATACACCATAAATATGTGTAATACCGTCTTGTGTCCAGCAGGGAGCGCACATACACCATAAATATGTTTAATACCGTGTGCACATACACTATAAAAATGTGTAATTCCGTCTTGTGTCCAGCAGGGGACCCACATTCACCATAAATATGTTTAATACCGTCTGCACATACACCATAAATATGTGTAATACCGTCTTGTGTCCAGCAGGGAGCGCACATACACCATAAATATGTGTAATACCGTCTGCACATACACTATAAATATGTGTAATTCCGTCTTGTGTCCAGCAGGGGACCCACATACACCATAAATATGTGTAATACCGTCTGCACATACACCATAAATATGGGTAATACCGTCTGCACTTACACCATAAATATGTGTAATACCGTCTTGTGTCCAGCAGAGAGCGCACATACAACATAAATATGTGTAATACCGTCTTGTGTCCAGCAGAGAGCGCACATACAACATAAATATGTGTAATACCGTCTGCACATACACCATAAATATGTGTAATACCGTCTTGTGTCCAACAGAGAGCGCACATACAACATAAATGTGTAATACCGTCTGCACATACACCATAAATATGTGTAATACCGTCTTGTGTCCAGCAGAGAGCGCACATACAACATAAATATGTGTAATACCGTCTGCACATACACCATAAATATGTGTAATACCGTCTGCACTTACACCATAAATATGTGTAATACCGTCTTGTGTCCAGCAGAGAGCGCACATACACCATAAATATGTGTAATACCGTCTTGTGTCCAGCAGAGAGCGCACATACAACATAAATATGTGTAATACCGTCTGCACATACACCATAAATATGTGTAATACCGTCTTGTGTCCAGCAGAGAGCGCACATACAACATAAATATGTGTAATACCGTCTTGTGTCCAGCAGAGAGCGCACATACAACATAAATATGTGTAATACCGTCTGCACATACACCATAAATATGTGTAATACCGTCTTGTGTCCAACAGAGAGCGCACATACAACATAAATGTGTAATACCGTCTGCACATACACCATAAATATGTGTAATACCGTCTTGTGTCCAGCAGAGAGCGCACATACAACATAAATATGTGTAATACCGTCTGCACATACACCATAAATATGTGTAATACCGTCTTGTGTCCAGCAGAGAGCGCACATACAACATAAATATGTGTAATACCGTCTGCACATACACCATAAATATGTGTAATACCGTCTTGTGTCCAGCAGAGAGCGCACATACAACATAAAGATGTGTAATACCGTCTGCACATACACTATAAATATGTGTAATTCCGTCTTGTGTCCAGCAGGGGACCCACATACACCATAAATATGTGTAATACCGTCTGCACATACACCATAAATATGTGTAATACCGTCTGCACTTACACCATAAATATGTGTAATACCGTCTTGTGTCCAGCAGAGAGCGCACATACAACATAAATATGTGTAATACCGTCTTGTGTCCAGCAGAGAGCGCACATACAACATAAATATGTGTAATACCGTCTGCACATACACCATAAATATGTGTAATACCGTCTTGTGTCCAGCAGAGAGCGCACATACAACATAAATATGTGTAATACCGTCTTGTGTCCAGCAGAGAGCGCACATACAACATAAATATGTGTAATACCGTCTGCACATACACCATAAATATGTGTAATACCGTCTTGTGTCCAACAGAGAGCGCACATACAACATAAATATGTGTAATACCGTCTGCACATACACCATAAATATGTGTAATACCGTCTTGTGTCCAGCAGAGAGCGCACATACAACATAAATATGTGTAATACCGTCTGCACATACACCATAAATATGTGTAATACCGTCTTGTGTCCAGCAGAGAGCGCACATACAACATAAATATGTGTAATACCGTCTGCACATACACCATAAATATGTGTAATACTGTAAGGAAGGGATTGTAGTTCTTTTAGAGTTGGGACACAATGGACAGATTCAGGCCAGAGAATCCTTTAATCATCTTTATTGTTGATTTAAATGTGTATGGTTGTGTGTGTGTGTGTGTGTGTGTGTGTGTGTGTGTGTGTGTGTGTGTGTGTGTGTGTGTGTGTGTGTGTGTGTGTGTGTGTGTGTGTGTGTGTGTGTGTGTGTGTGTGTGTGTGTGTGTGTGTGTGTGTGTGTGTGTGGTCTAAACAAATAAAGAAAAGAGGAAAAATTACAATCCAATGATATACTCATTAATATGCAGCAATATACATGGATATGCATACATAATATAACATAATATAATATAAAGGTGTGCATAACAACAACATATATACTGCATTTAACTATGTATGAACTTCCAACAAGTTTCTAAGCTTCAGAGCCATACATGGTGATTATGTGGTCTCTGTCGCCATCTAAAGGCCAAACTCCGCCATCGCAGTTGCAATGACGTTAAATAAACTACACGTGAATGTAAACGCCGTCAACGAGACTAATTATCTCTCAATCGACCCAAAAACAACTGATCTTAGCATACAATGCACCAAACATTTGCAGAAGTAGCAAGGCACGACATTCAGTTCAAATGCTGTAACAGTATGTGACAAACTTACATTTAGTCGTCAACGCACACAAGTCTGGCTGCCACCACTGATTGAAACCGGCTATTCTGACAAAGACGTGCTTTAAAGGGGAAATGACGTCACAGATTGACCTATCAACTTAAAGGCATAGGAACATCACAAAACTGGTTAAAGGCACACAATAGGCTTTCGTACAAATACCGTCTGCACTTACACTATAAAAATGTGTAATACCGTCTTGTGTCCAGCAGAGAGCGCACATACAACATAAATATGTTTAATACCGTCTGCACACACTATAAATATGTGTAATTCCGTCTTGTGTCCAGCAGGGGACCCACATACACCATAAATATGTGTAATACCGTCTTGTGTCCAGCAGAGAGCGCACATACACCATAAATATGTGTTATACCGTCTGCACATACACCATAAATATGTGTAATTCCGTCTTGTGTCCAGCAGAGAGCGCACATACAACATAAATATGTTTAATACCGTCTGCACAGACACTATAAATATGTGTAATTCCGTCTTGTGTCCAGCAGGGGACCCACATACACTATAAATATGTGTAATGCCGTCTTGTGTCCAGCAGAGAGCGCACATACACCATAAATATGTGTTATACCGTCTGCACATACACTATAAATATGTGTAATACCGTCTTGTGTCCAGCAGAGAGCGCACATACACCATAAATATGTGTTATACCATCTGCACATACACTATAAATATGTGTAATACCGTCTTGTGTCCAGCAGAGAGCGCACATACACCATAAATATGTTTAATACCGTCTGCACATACACTATAAAAATGTGTAATACCGTCTTGTGTCCAGCACACCATTACACCATAAATATGTGTAATACCGTCTTGTGTCCAGCAGGGAGCGCACATACAACATAAATATGTTTAATACCGTCTGCACACACTATAAATATGTGTAATTCCGTCTTGTGTCCAGCAGGGGACCCACATACACCATAAATATGTGTAATACCGTCTTGTGTCCAGCAGAGAGCGCACATACACCATAAATATGTGTTATACCGTCTGCACATACACCATAAATATGTGTAATTCCGTCTTGTGTCCAGCAGAGAGCGCACATACACCATAAATATGTTTAATACCGTCTGCACAGACACTATAAATATGTGTAATTCCGTCTTGTGTCCAGCAGGGGACCCACATACACTATAAATATGTGTAATGCCGTCTTGTGTCCAGCAGAGAGCGCACATACACCATAAATATGTGTTATACCGTCTGCACATACACTATAAATATGTGTAATACCGTCTTGTGTCCAGCAGAGAGCGCACATACACCATAAATATGTGTTATACCATCTGCACATACACTATAAATATGTGTAATACCGTCTTGTGTCCAGCAGAGAGCGCACATACACCATAAATATGTTTAATACCGTCTGCACATACACTATAAAAATGTGTAATACCGTCTTGTGTCCAGCACACCATTACACCATAAATATGTGTAATACCGTCTTGTGTCCAGCAGGGAGCGCACATACAACATAAATATGTTTAATACCGTCTGCACACACTATAAATATGTGTAATTCCGTCTTGTGTCCAGCAGGGGACCCACATACACCATAAATATGTGTAATACCGTCTTGTGTCCAGCAGAGAGCGCACATACACCATAAATATGTGTTATACCGTCTGCACATACACCATAAATATGTGTAATTCCGTCTTGTGTCCAGCAGAGAGCGCACATACACCATAAATATGTTTAATACCGTCTGCACAGACACTATAAATATGTGTAATTCCGTCTTGTGTCCAGCAGGGGACCCACATACACTATAAATATGTGTAATGCCGTCTTGTGTCCAGCAGAGAGCGCACATACACCATAAATATGTGTTATACCGTCTGCACATACACTATAAATATGTGTAATACCGTCTTGTGTCCAGCAGAGAGCGCACATACACCATAAATATGTGTTATACCATCTGCACATACACTATAAATATGTGTAATACCGTCTTGTGTCCAGCAGAGAGCGCACATACACCATAAATATGTTTAATACCGTCTGCACATACACTATAAAAATGTGTAATACCGTCTTGTGTCCAGCACACCATTACACCATAAATATGTGTAATACCGTCTTGTGTCCAGCAGGGAGCGCACGTACAACATAAATATGTTTAATACCGTCTGCACACACTATAAATATGTGTAATTCCGTCTTGTGTCCAGCAGGGGACCCACATACACCATAAATATGTGTAATACCGTCTTGTGTCCAGCAGAGAGCGCACATACACCATAAATATGTGTTATACCGTCTGCACATACACCATAAATATGTGTAATTCCGTCTTGTGTCCAGCAGAGAGCGCACATACAACATAAATATGTTTAATACCGTCTGCACAGACACTATAAATATGTGTAATTCCGTCTTGTGTCCAGCAGGGGACCCACATACACTATAAATATGTGTAATGCCGTCTTGTGTCCAGCAGAGAGCGCACATACACCATAAATATGTGTTATACCGTCTGCACATACACTATAAATATGTGTAATACCGTCTTGTGTCCAGCAGAGAGCGCACATACACCATAAATATGTGTTATACCATCTGCACATACACTATAAATATGTGTAATACCGTCTTGTGTCCAGCAGAGAGCGCACATACACCATAAATATGTTTAATACCGTCTGCACATACACTATAAAAATGTGTAATACCGTCTTGTGTCCAGCACACCATTACACCATAAATATCTGTAATACCGTCTTGTGTCCAGCAGGGAGCGCACATACACCATAAATATGTTTAATACCGTCTGCACATACACTATAAATATGTGTAATTTCGTCTTGTGTCCAGCAGGGGACCCGCATACACCATAAATATGTGTAATACCGTCTTGTGTCCAGCAGGGGACCCGCATACACCATAAATATGTGTAATACCGTCTGCACATACACCATAAAAATGTGTAATACCGTCTGCACATACACCATAAAAATGTGTAATACCGTCTGCACATACACCATAAATGTGTGTAATACCGTCTTGTGTCCAGGAGGGAGCGCACATACACCATAAATATGTGTAATACCGTCTGCACATACACCATAAAAATGTGTAATACCGTCTGCACAGACACTATAAATATGTGTAATACCGTCTTGTGTCCAGCAGAGAGCGCACATACAACATACATATGTTTAATACCGTCTGCACATACACCATAAATATGTGTAATACCGTCTTGTGTCCAGCAGAGAGCGCACATACAACATAAATATGTTTAATACCGTCTGCACAGACACTATAAAAATGTGTAATTCTGTCTTGTGTCCAGCAGGGGACCCACATACACCATAAATATGTGTAATACCGTCAGCACATACACCATAAATATGTGTAATACCGTCTGCACATACACCATAAATATGTGTAATACCGTCTGCACATACACCATAAATATGTGTAATACCGTCTGCACATACACCATAAATATGTGTAATACCGTCTGCACATACATATATATTTATGGAGCGCACATACACCATAAATATGTTTAATACCGTCTGCGCATACGCTATATATATGTGTGTAATATCATCTAGTGTCCAGCAGGGGACGCACATACACCATAAATATGTTTAATACCGTCTGCACACACACTATAAATATGTGTAATACCGTCTTGTGTCCAGCAGGGGACGCACATACACCATAAATATGTTTAATACCGTCTACACGTACACTATAAATATGTGTAATACCGTCTTGTGTCCAGCAGGGGACGCACATACACCATAAATATGTTTAATACCGTCTACACGTACACTATAGATATGTGTAATTTCGTCTTGTGTCCAGCAGGGGGCGCGCATACACCACACAGGTGGTGATGAACCAGTCGGGCTTTAATAACAGAAGAAGAAGAAGAAGAAGCGCAGCGAGACTCACAAGAGGCACATTTGGAAAGTTATTCAGCAAATATTTCACTAATATTACAATAATATTACAACAATATTACACTCATCAAATAAAAAAGGAAGAAAGGGAGCCGGCAAGTTTTGTCGGGGCTTAAAGAGACGACTTTAACGGTCGGACTGAGGCCAGAAGAGGAGCAGCTGTGTCGGTGAGATGACTTATTAGCTAACATTAGCATGTTGCTATAAGATTATTATCCATATTTATATTTATAATATTAACCTTTCTTTACTGCTATTGTCTTATATTTATAGTATTAACTTTTGTTAACTGCTATTGTCATCCATGCCCACTAAATACATCATCCTGCAAATGTTGACGTCACGCTAGTTTTACACGAACTACTAACTCTTCTTTACATCTAATGTGTCGTCTTTTAGTATACATCTTGTTTAATATGTCCTCTTTTAGTCAACATGTTGTTTAATATGTCGTCTTTTAGTATACATGTTGTTTAATATGTCGTCTTTTAGTATACATCTTGTTTAATATGTCGTCTTTTAGTATACATCTTGTTTAATATGTCGTCTTTTAGTCAACATGTTGTTTAATATGTCGTCTTTTAGTAAACATGTTGTTTAATATGTCGTCTTTTAGTCAACATGTTGTTTAATATGTCGTATTTTAGTCAACATGTTGTTTAATATGTCCTCTTTTAGTGAACATCTTTAATATGTCCTCTTTTAGTCAACATGTTGTTTAATATGTCCTCTTTTAGTGAACATCTTCTTTAATATGTGCTCATTTAGTCAACATCTTGTTTAATATGCCGTCTTTTAGTAAACATGTTGTTTAATATGTCGTCTTTTAGTCAACATGTTGTTTAAAATGTCGTCTTTTAGTCAACATGTTGTTTAATATGTCGTCTTTTAGTAAACATGTTGTTTAATATGTCGTCTTTTAGATAGATATCTGCACCATCAGAAGATTCTAGGTTCGACTCCTGGCTAGCTCAGCAAACTTTTACCATGAATTTATTTACGTGGACCCCGACTTAAACAAGTTGAAAAACTTATTGGGGTGTTACCATTTAGTGGTCAATTGTACGAAATATGTACTTCACTGTGCAATCTACTAATACAAGTTTCAATCAATCAAAAAGCATGTTGGTCTGCACACTGCATACTGACAATGATTGTTGTGACAGATATTTGACAGAATGGATCCAGCACTACGCAGGGAGACGGAGCTCTTCAAGAAGAGAGCTTTGTCCACACCAGCAGTGGAGAAAAGACACACTGCATCAGAGTCTGCATCGCACAAGAAGAAGAAGCCCAAACTAGACAAGGAAGGATCTTCCTGGTCCAAACCAAGTGCTGGTGAGTGAAGCAATAATAGACTTAAATGATGAAATATTACAACTTATTGTCTTTCCATAAGATCTGCTGCTGCCCACTGCTCCCCTCACCTCCCAGGTGGTGAACAAGGGGATGGGTCAAATGCAGAGGATAATTTCACCACACCTAGTGTGTGTGTGACAATCATTGCTACTTTAACTTTAGAAGGTGGGCACTCACAACTTATTCTGTTGTAAGGAAAAGGATCCAATATGCACTCTGCTCATTAGGCCCTTTTCCACCAAAGGTTCTGGAACTTTGGGTTCCTGGAACTATATTTTGCTAGAAGTGTGTGGTTTGTGTTTCCACCGCTTTTCAAATGTTACAGTTGATACAAACCAGGCTGATGAGGTATATTTCCACTAGGGATGTCCCGAGCCGATATTGATATCGGAAATCAGTCCGATATTAGCCAAAAAAGTGAATATCGGATTTTATCGGAATGACTCTAAAAACTCCGATATAAGCGCTCCGATATAAGCTGTCCATTTACCGCTGCAGCACGTCTATAATAGGTGACTCTGGTTTGATCACACTCCAACACAGTAGGTGGCGGCAATGCTCCTTAATTAACGTTGGTGCCGGCCGCGGAAGAAGAGCGTCTCTGATCCAGCATGCACAGCCCGCGTGATCACAACAACGACAACGCAGCAAAGTGTAGTGATGTCGGCTGTGTGGAAGTATTTGAACGTAAACTCGGACAAAGATGTTGCCACTAAATGCAACATTTGTCAGGCGCAAGTGTCCCGTGGAGGGACAGAACCGGGAAGGTTCAATACAAGCAACCTCATCGCACATTTGAAAAAACACCCCAAAAAAGAACATGAGGATTTTGGCGAGAGCAGCAAGGCGAAGCAACAAACCTCTGGCTCGCTTCAGCAAGCCACGCTGGCCGAAAGCTTTGCAAGACGTGACAAACTACCACGGGACAGCAAAAAGGTAATGGCCGTAACAGAAAAGACAGCCCAGTTTATTGTGCTTGATGACCAGCCCCTGTCAGTGGTGAGTAATGTCGGCTTTAAACGCTTAATGGAGCACCTCCAACCTCGCTACATTATTCCTAGCCGCCACTACATTGTAGACAAAACTATACCCCAGGGGCCGTACTTATCAAGCTTCTTAGAGTGCCATTTTACACTTAAGTCCTGAGAATTTGCGAAATTTAGTCCTACTCTCAAACTTAAGAATAAAAGCTTTTTATCAACGTTCTTAAGTCTAAGAATCACTCCTACTCTCCACGATATTTAAGAGACCTTCAGAGGTGTCTTAAGTGGTTAGGAGTTGCCAGCAGGGGATGGCACTGAGGCGAGAGAGACGTGCGCCAACGTTCAGGGAACGGAACAATGTTTTTTTTTTTTTGATGACGAGCAGCTGATCAAACGGTATCGTTTAGACAGAGCGGATATTATTTTTGTCACAGATTTAATACTTTTCGATTCCTTGTTGATTTCTGCATGTGTCTGCAGTGGGCTAGTATATATAGAGCCACCCACACCAGTTTCAAATTAGTTGCCTAATTAATGAATTGGAAAGAAAATGTTATGACAGTAGCGTATGTGTGTGGCCGTGAGGTGAGTGACGTCAGTGAGTGTGTGGGCGAGAGAAGAGAGGGAGCGGTAGCGTGAGTGCCGGCGGTGACTAGTTTGTTTTGTATTATTTTGTAGTTTATTGTCAAAATATACACTCCCATTGTCCACTTCAATATTTCCAAGATATTTCTTTATTCTTAGACAGCGGATTCCATTCCGTGATTGGTCATTTCTATGGACACAGAAATGACGTCACCTAAAATTGCGTTTACGGCACATAGTAATGTCGTAATTCAGCTCTGAGTGTGACACTTAAGATTCGGTCCTACACTTCGCTGAAAGTGTGAGTAAGACGCTTGATAACTAACTTTTAAGTGCAACTTTCAGCCAATAATTTATTTACTCTTAAGTCAACTCTTAGCAGACTTCTTAGGAGTAATTCTAAGAAGCTTGATAAGTACGGCCCCTGATGCACCAAGAGGTTAAAAAGTACACAGCATGCCCAAATGCTTATCTTCTTAAAAAAAAATCTCCACATTATGCTCGGACTGCAGAAACTGGAGAAGGAGGAGGAGGAGTAGTAAGGGTAGTCAGCACTGACTGATTAGTATTTGTTTTATGCTCTTGTTATTAGAGTGATATGTTTATTGTGTTTACACTATTCTTCAGTGATGACTAAGAGTAATTACTACATTGTTTTGGGCACAGACAGTCCGTGAAACTGGAGCTGTGAACTCTTAACTTCGAGCAGTTGGACAGTGGACAATATTGTGTTGTTTTTGTTGTTTCCAACATATGCTGACAGTAAAAAAATAACTGAAGTGAACTTGAATTGTTTGCACTTTAAAACTTTTTTTTTTTTTTTTAATTGGATTTATTTAGGTTATTTTTCAGGGTCTTCTAATTTATTTTTAATTTATTCTATTCAATTGTATAATTGTATAAAGTACAAAGAAGAATTATGAGAAATACTTTCACCCTTATTGAAAATAAGATATTCTTCATCTCAGTATATTAATAATGACTGAATTAATTAATTACATATTACAAAACTGTTGTATATACTAATTCACAGATGTTATTTTATTATAAAAGGTCAGTAAATGATGAATATATTTGTAAATGCTCTGAAGTGGGAAAGGGGTAGGATTAACTAAGCTTTACTTCTTCCTACTCCTTTTCGAACATGATGTCAAGTGAAATGATACGAAACTGTGCTGTGTTATGCTGTAAGTGTGTTCATGTACCAAATAAACTAAAGAAAGAAAGAAAGCACTAGTTTATTAGACAGACCTGCAAACTCTGGAGTGGTGTAGGCTACAAGATAACGTTAACGCTATCAGACGCATACAAAAAGGCTAACGTTAACGTTGCCGTTAGCCACTAACTATGCTTAGGTAACGTTAGTCTAGCTAACATTACTGCAGTCCTGGTTGACATAAGAGGTAACCTTATTTTAGCCTAAAGGCTTCAAGTGAGCAAATATGGAAATTAACCGGCAACAGTTAACGTTAGTTACTCACCAGCACTATCACTGGTATTGGCGCTGCAGGTTGAAGCAGAGGAAAAGGGGCTTGCTTCGTCATCTCTGTCGCTGCTTCTCCACAACACGTTTCTCTAACCTTCAGGTTATGTACAGCCTGAACATGTTGCATCATGCTTGTTGTACTTCCCCCCCCGTACATGAGAGCAAAGCCTGACAATAATTGCAGATAGCCGTTTCCTCGTTGTATTTTTTTGTAAAATGAAGCCATGCCTTGAGGCGTTTTTTCCGGTCCATTGTTGTAGCTGCTTTCTGTATCTGCCGCCTAATGACTGAGCTACGTCATTTCCTGGGACGTGCCACAGGGCATTTCCTGTGGGACGGGATTCGTTCCCAGGGATTCGAATAAAGAACCAACTCTTTTTCCTTACTATAGTGGCCTCGATAACGGGAACTGATTCTCAAAAAGGGATTCGAGTCCATGGAATCGGTTCTTTTCTTATCGAACAACCGGGAGAACCGGTTTCGAACATCATTCCTAGTGAATATATAGATGTATAATAGTGAATATATAGATGTATAATAGTGAATAAATAGTGTATAATAGTGAATATATAGATGTATAATAGTGACTATATAGATATATAATAGTGAATATATAGATGTATAATAGTGAATATATAGATGTATAATAGTGAATAAATAGTGTATAATAGTGAATATATAGATGTATAATAGTGACTATATAGATATATAATAGTGAATATATAGATGTATAATAGTGACTATATAGTGTATAATACTGAATATATAGATGTATAATAGTGAATATATAGATGTATAATAGTGAATATATAGTGTATAATAGTGAATATATAGATGTATAATAGTGAGTATGTAGATGTGTAATAGTGAATATATAGATGTATAATAGTGAATATATAGTGTATAATACTGAATATATAGATGTATAATAGTGAATATATAGTGTATAATACTGAATATATAGATGTATAATAGTGAATATATAGATGTATAATAGTGAATATGTAGATGTATAATAGTGAATATATAGATGTATAATAGTGAATATATAGTGTATAATAGTGAATATATAGATATATAATAGTGAATATGTAGATGTCTAATAGTGAATATATAGATGTATAATAGTGAATATATAGTGTATAATACTGAATATATAGATGTATAATAGTGAATATGTAGATGTATAATAGTGAATATATAGATGTATAATAGTGAATATATAGTGTATAATACTGAATATATAGATGTATAATAGTGAATATGTAGATGTATAATAGTGAATATATAGATGTATAATACTGAATATATAGATGTATAATAGTGAATATATAGATGTATAATAGTGAATATATAGATATATAATAGTGAATATATAGTGTATAATACTGAATATATAGATGTATAATAGTGAATATATAGATGTATAATAGTGAATATATAGTGTATAATACTGAATATATAGATGTATAATAGTGAATATGTAGATGTATAATAGTGAATATATAGATGTATAATAGTTAATATATAGATGTATAATAGTGAATATATAGATGTATAATAGTGAATATATAGATGTATAATAGTGAATATATAGTGTATAATACTGAATATATAGATGTATAAAAGTGAAAATATAGATGTATAATAGTGAATACATAGTGTATAATAGATAATATATAGATATATAATAGTGAATATGTAGATGTATAATAGTGAATATATAGATGTATAATAGTGAATACATAGATGTATAATAGTGAATATATAGATGTATAATAGTGAATATATAGTGTATAATAGTGAATATATAGATGTATAATTGTACGAAAGCCTATTGTGTGCCTTTAACCAGTTTTGTGATGTTCCTATGCCTTTAAGTTGATAGGTCAATCTGTGACGTCATTTCCCCTTTAAAGCACGTCTTTGTCAGAATAGCCGGTTTCAATCAGTGGTGGCAGCCAGCCTTGTGTGCGTTGACGACTAAATGTAAGTTTGTCACATACTGTTACAGCATTTGAACTGAATGTCGTGCCTTGCTACTTCTGCAAATGTTTGGTGCATTGTATGCTAAGATCAGTTGTTTTTGGGTCGATTGAGAGATAATTAGTCTCGTTGACGGCGTTTACATTTACGTGCAGTTTATTTAACGTCATTGCAACTGCGATGGCGGAGTTTGGCCTTTAGATGGCGACAGAGACCACATAATCGCCATGTATGGCTCTGAAGCTTAGAAACTTGTTGGAAGTTCATACATAGTTAAATGCAGTATATATGTTGTTGTTATGCGCACCTTTATATTATATTATGTTATATTATGTATGCATATCCATGTATATTGCTGCATATTAATGAGTATATAATTGGATTGTAATTTTTCCTCTTTTCTTTGTTTGTTTAGACCACACACACACACACACACACACACACACACATACACACACAAAACCACACACATTCACATCTACCTTTCAGCAATAAAGATGATTAAAGGATTCTCTGGCCGGAATCTGTCCATCGTGTCCCAACTCTAAAAGAACTACTATCCCTTCCTTACATTGGTCCTTCGAGCCGGAGAGAGTTCCACCATCAGACACTATGGAGTCATCACCTGCTGATCACCAGCCCTCTGTCAGGCCAAAGAGAGACATTCGACTACCACAGCATTTGGCCCCTTACGATGTCACCCTCCTTCCCTCTCAACTGCCTGCTGCCCAAATCTCCTCACTACCAGTAGGACAACACGGTGAAGCAAGGCCAACCAGAGCTAGGAGTGCGTCAGAGTACCAGTCATCTGCTTCTTCACGTCGATCCTCTCGGCGATCGCATGGGCTTCAACTGCTCCAAAATATTCCGGATGTTCAAACAGCTGCCCTAGAGGAGCGAATTAAAGGTTTGGAGCTTGCTGACCTACAGCAAGAAATAGAGGAGGAAAGGAAAGCTGACTTGGAGGCTAAGAGATTGGATGCACAAGCTAAAGAAGGACAAAGACTACAAGAGGATGCTCACCTTGCCAAGGAGAATATGGCAAGGGAAATGGAACGGCGCAGACGCTTACAGAAACTGGAGAAAGACTTACACATTGCCCGTATTGTCAAGTCTTTCCTGTCGGAGTCTGAAGATGATGCAATGTCAACAACGTCAGCTCCGCCCGCTGCTGACATGCTTCAGTTCCCATCAATAACTCCAATGAAATCCGCTGCCGCTATCCCGATTACACAGCCATTGACAACGATTCCCATTCCTGTGCAAGGTGCACAAACTTGTGTCCCGACTTTAGTAGCCCCCACTACAACTCCTGCATCTGTGTCTTTCACAAGTCAACATATGCCAGTCATTCCCACATCTAGTTATGCATCAACAATGACACATGCAGCCGCAGTGCCACAAACCATGCAAACTTCTGTACCACAACCACCAGTTCCAGCTGGTGCACCTCCTCCTCCTGCTGGGCAGTATGTTCAATACACATTACCATCTGCTACTCCAGCCCCGGCAGCACCACCCTGGTCCTACCCGGGCATCGAGACGCTGATCGCTACATCCTATGGCATTCCCAAACCAGTACTTCCAAGGTTTGAGAGTGGCCGGGAAAGTGATTTCGCCCTACTCAAGATGGCGTTAGAGAACTTGATGAATAGTCATCCTCACCTGAGCGAGCAATATAAATATCAAGTTCTACTGAATCAGCTCAAACTCCCTAACGCTCTGCAGTTAGCCAAGTCATTCATGTATGACCCAAACCCGTACACGGCTGCGCTAGGGGCTCTACAAGACAAATATGGCCAGCCTAGACAACTAGTACAGAGTGAACTAGGAGCTATCCTGAACTCACCAGCCATCAGAGTGGGGGATGCAGAAGCTTTCGACACCTACGCTCTCTCAGTTCAGACCTTAGTTGGTATGCTGCGGACTTTAGAGGGACCCCTTGGATGCGAGCTCAAATGTGGTTCTCACGTTGACCGCCTCATAAGTAAAATGCCTCCTGCTCACCGAGACGGATTTATGGAATACTGTCTTTGTCGAGGCATTCTACAGCCAGGTACCAACCAAACTTACACCCTGCCCGACCTGGCATCCTGGCTCCAAGTTAAAGCTCAAGCTAAGCGCCTGGCCAGCCGAGTCACTCACCTCTACAACCCGGGGCCTCCTCCTGCCAAGAGGGAGGATTATAATAGTCCATGGCCGAAACAAAGGACAGCATCAATTCTCTTATGTTCTGGTGAAACCGGTAGCAGCCAGAGCACCAATCTGACAAAGTCACAACCCTTTAAACCTAGTCCTTATTGTCCATTTTGCAACAGTAAGGAGCATTACCTCAACTCATGCCTGGACTTCAAGAAACTGAATACCAGTGAGATTACTAAGTGGATCCAAGAAGGTAACAGATGTTGGAAGTGCGGTCGTGGCCACAAAGCTGCAGCATGTACGCTTAAACGCCCTTGTAACTTATGCAAAGAGACTCACCTCACAGTACTGCATGACACGATCCAAGAGTCATCTCAACAAGTCCTGATGATGAGTAACCAAAATCCCACAGTCTACCTGGAACAGCCTCGAAGCCCTCAAAGAGTTTTGCTGAAAGTTGTTAAAGTGCTCTTACAAAATGGAGACCGCACTCTAGAGACATTTGCTGTGCTCGATGATGGTTCTGAGAGAACACTCATCCTCCCCTATGCAGTAGAGCAACTACAACTTGCTAAGCATCCTGAAACCCTTCACCTGAGAACTGTTCAACAAGAAGTGAAAGTGCTCAATGGTTCGTCAGTCAGCCTTCACGTCTCTCCCATTTTCAAGCCAAGCAAGAAGTATTGGATTAAAAATGCCTTCACGGCTGAGAATCTGAGCCTATCTCAGCACACATATCCAGTAGCGGCCCTCCAAAAACGCTACGAGCACCTCAAAGACCTTCCTTTGCTGCCTATCCATCGAGCGCAACCGCTACTCCTCATAGGTTCTGATATGTCTCAGCTTCTTGCTCCTACAGAGCCGGTGCGAGCAGGCCCATCTGGCGGCCCCATAGCAGTCTGTACCAACCTAGGCTGGTCCCTACAAGGTCCGTCTGTGATTTATGCATCTTCCCATCAGCCTTCCTGTCTGCACGTTACCACTGAATCCCCATATACCGAACTTTTCAAGAATGTGGAACGTCTCTGGCAGATCGATACTCTCCCTTACGTCAGCGAGAAGATTGCATCTCGTTCCAAGCAAGACCAACAAGGTCTCTCTCTTTTACAGACTGACTCTAAGCGTGTACCTGTTGATGGTATCCAGCGCTACGCGACACCCCTGTTACGTCGCCAGCCAAGCACTATGCTATGTGCACCCTCAGATGCTGTAATGCCAAACTTGCGCAGCATTGAACGCAGGTTGGCCAAAGACCCTCACCTTGCAACCTCTTATCGTAGAGAGATGGACAAACTTATCAAAACAGGATACGTTGCTGAGATTCCTTCAGAGGAGGCAGCAAAGAGTACTGAGTCGTGGTACGTACCACATCATATGGTGCACCACAATGGGAAAGACAGAGTGGTCTTCAACTGTTCTTTCTTCTACAATGGCCAGTCTTTGAATGATCATCTCCTCCCTGGACCAACGTTGGGCCCTACTATGATTGGAGTCCTCTTGCGGTTCCGATGTCATGCAATAGCCATAAGCGGGGATATCAAGTCAATGTTTCACCAGATCCGCTTACTTGACCATGATAAACCACTCCTTCGATTCCTGTGGCAGAACATGGAAAGGGAATCTAGAGCGCAGATCCTTGAATGGCAGGTCCTACCTTTCGGAACAACCTGCAGCCCCTGTTGTGCAGTGTACGCCTTACAGCAGCACGTCAGGGACTATGAGCCACCAGACTCTCTGCTCATGCAAGTGGTTGAGCACTCCTTCTATGTGGATAATTGCCTCCACAGTCTGAGTAAGGTTGAAGAAGCCAAAGCTCTCATTGACACTCTGCGTGAACTTCTTAGCAAGGGAGGTTTCGAGATCCGACAGTGGGCTAGCAACATGCCAGAAGTTGTGGCCCATCTACCACCTGATGCACGATCAGCAACTAGTGAGCTGTGGTTATCCAAAGCAAGTGATAACCTCCACGAACCCACTCTTGGACTATGCTGGGATTGTTTGAATGACACTCTGAGTTTCAAGCGTCACACAACAGAATCATCAGCTGCCACTCTTCGAAATGTCTACAGTGTCCTGGCCAAGCTTTATGACCCCCTAGGATTCATTGTACCATTTACCACTCGGTGTAAGGTGCTCATCCAAGATACGTGGAAGTCCAACCTTGGCTGGGACGACCAGATCCAGCCTGCAGATCTCCTTGACAAGTGGTCAACCTGGGAAATGATCCAAGAGCACCGCTGGAATAAGGGCCCGCACTTCCTTTACCTGCCAGAAAATGAGTGGCCCAATTTGCCTACATCCGACCTGGAACCGGATGCCACAGAGCTGAGGAAATCCGCCTTCGTTGGAACTATTTCCTGTGCTTCATCCACTCAGCTTACTGATTTCAGTAAGTTCTCCACATGGAAACAGCTTCTACAAGAGACAGCTAGCTCCCTTCATGGGGCGGCTGTTGCTGGTGCTTCATCCCCACCTTCCGCCGTGGATTTTCTGCAAGAACGTAACAAGTGGAGGAACGATGGCAAGACCCTTTTGGCTGGTCAAGTTGTCTTGATAGTGGATCCTCAACTCCCCCGAGGATCGTGGCCTGTAGGACGGATCACTCAGACACATCCAGGAGCAGATGGACGGGTCCGGACTGCCAGAGTACAAGTGAAGAATCGCACCTACCTTCGCCCAGTCGCCCGACTGATCATGCTTCCACCTCTTGATGACGAGGACACTACCTCATAGACTTTCTTCTAGTTCCAACTGCCATACGGACAGTTGGGGGCGGCTGTGTACGAAAGCCTATTGTGTGCCTTTAACCAGTTTTGTGATGTTCCTATGCCTTTAAGTTGATAGGTCAATCTGTGACGTCATTTCCCCTTTAAAGCACGTCTTTGTCAGAATAGCCGGTTTCAATCAGTGGTGGCAGCCAGCCTTGTGTGCGTTGACGACTAAATGTAAGTTTGTCACATACTGTTACAGCATTTGAACTGAATGTCGTGCCTTGCTACTTCTGCAAATGTTTGGTGCATTGTATGCTAAGATCAGTTGTTTTTGGGTCGATTGAGAGATAATTAGTCTCGTTGACGGCGTTTACATTTACGTGCAGTTTATTTAACGTCATTGCAACTGCGATGGCGGAGTTTGGCCTTTAGATGGCGACAGAGACCACATAATCGCCATGTATGGCTCTGAAGCTTAGAAACTTGTTGGAAGTTCATACATAGTTAAATGCAGTATATATGTTGTTGTTATGCGCACCTTTATATTATATTATGTTATATTATGTATGCATATCCATGTATATTGCTGCATATTAATGAGTATATAATTGGATTGTAATTTTTCCTCTTTTCTTTGTTTGTTTAGACCACACACACACACACACACACACACACACACACACACATACACACACAAAACCACACACATTCACATCTACCTTTCAGCAATAAAGATGATTAAAGGATTCTCTGGCCGGAATCTGTCCATCGTGTCCCAACTCTAAAAGAACTACTATCCCTTCCTTACAATAATAGTGAATATATAGTGTATAATAGTGAATATATAGTGTATAATAGTGAATATATAGATGTATAATAGTGAATATGTAGATGTATAATAGTGAATATATAGTGTATAATAGTGAATATATAGATGTATAATAGTGAATGTGTAGTGTATAATAGTGAATATATAGTGTATAATAGTGAATATATAGATGTATAATAGTGAATATGTAGACGTATAATAGTGAATGTATAGTGTATAATAGTGAATATATAGTGTATAATAGTGAATATGTAGATGTATAATAGTGAATATGTAGATGTATAATAGTGAATATATAGATGTATAATAGTGAATATATAGATGTATAATAGTGAATATATAGATGTATAATAGTGAATATATAGATGTATAATAGTGAATATATAGATGTATAATAGTGAATATGTAGTGTATAATAGTGAATATATAGATGTATAATAGCCTTGTTACACAGGAAACTCTCTTTGATTATTATCTTTTTGACAGATAACTTGCTTTAAAATGGTAAGTCAAGATGACAAGCAGATATTTCAATGTTTATTTTTTTAATAACCCAAAAAAAGCTTGGATCATCAAATAATATTTAAGTGTAGAACATAAGCAAATACATGCAACATTCTTCTGTCAAAACTGAAAGAACTGACACACCACCGCTGCTGCTCACTGCTCCCCTCACCTCCCAGGGGGTGATCAAGGGTGATGGGTCAAATGCAGAGAATAATTTGGCCATACCTCGTGTGTGTGTGTGTGTGACTATCATGGCTACTTTAACTTTTAGCTAGAAATACTTTTTTATTTCCAGTCTTTTTATGGCCAGGTAAATCATGTGGCAGGCCACATTAAATGATGTGGCGGGCCACGTTAGAATTATATAGTGTGGCATTTTAAAATCATGGGATGGGCCACATTGAAATGAAGTAGCAGTCGACAATAAAATTATTTGGCAGGCCACTATAGAATGATATCGCTGCCAACAATAAATGATATGCTGGACTACATTAAAATGATGTGGCGGACTACATTAAAATAATGTGGTGAGGCACATTTAAATTATGAAATGGGCCACATTCAAATTAGGTAGCTTGCCACAATGAAATTATATAATGGACCACAATAAAATTATACAAGGGACCACATGAAATGATGCACATTAGAACAATGTGGCATGCTACAGTAACATTATGGAGTGGGCCATTTTAAAATGAAGTAGCAAGCCACAGTAAAATGATGTGGTGTGCCATGATAAGATCATATGTGGGACCACATTAAATGGTGTGACGGATCACTTACAATTATGTGTCAGATCACATTATAATGCTGTAATGGACCACAATAAGATAATACAGTGACGCATCACAATGAAATGGTATAATAGACCACATAAAATAATGTTGCAGGGGCCGCATGGCACATTATAATGATGTGGTGGGCCACATTTGGCCCCCAGGTCTTGAGTTTGATGCGTGTGTTCAAAGTGGTGGTGAACATGCATTAAAAAAAAGTCCTGAATAAAAAGGTATTTGGACAACTTGCTCCGTGGTGGTGGAGATGTGCCTCGGTCTAGCTTCATCTTGCCTGCTTCCTCAGTTTGTTCTGAGCTGTGAGGGCAGTCTCCCCTGAGGGAGGTTCTGCTCCAGAAGGAATTAGCCTCCATTGTCCTTCTCCATGCTTCTACACCACCTCCGTGTGGGAGTCTGGCTCCTCGCACATGCTGCTCATCAGTTCTACACCACCTCCGTGTGGGAGTCTGGCTCCTTGCACATGCTGCCCATCAGTTCTACACCACCTCCGTGTGGGAGTCTGGCTCCTTGCACATGCTGCTCATCAGTTCTACACCACCTCCGAGTGGGAGTCTGGCTCCTTGCACATGCTGCCCATCAGTTCTACACCACCTCCGTGTGGGAGTCTGGCTCCTCGCACATGCTATTCATCAGTTCTACACCACCTCCGTGTGGGAGTCTGGCTCCTTGCACATGCTGCTCATCATTTGGCTGCAGTTTCCTGGACCTTCCTCCTGCACTTGTTGGCGCGTCTTTCCTTTGGCGCAGCAGCCGCAGTCCAGGAGCTCGTAGAGTACGGCCAAGGCCGCCAAAGACAAGATGGTGAGGATGAAGAGCAGCAGGATGACGAAGCAGGCCACGTTCCAGCTGTCGTGGAAGGGGTAGACCTCCTGCGCCGGTAGGGAGACCTGGGACAGAGGCAGGACCTCCTGGTCTCTGGAGAGGTGATGTAGGACCGTCACTGCTGTGATGTTGTCCATGATATCTGCTTGGAAATAACACAAACATGCAGATTGTTCAAGTGGAAACGCAGCAAAGCCTGTGGGGCCAAATAGTATTTAGTCAGCCACCAATTGTGCAAGTTGTCCCACATAAAATTGTCATTTTCATCATAGCTACACTTCAACTATGACAGACAAGAATCCAGGAAACCACATTGTAGGAATTCTAATGAATGAATTGGTGAATTCCTCTGTAAAATAAGTATTTGGTCACCTACAAACAAGCAAGAGTTCTGTCTTTCACGGACCTGTAACTTCTTCTTGTCCTCCACTCCTTACCTGTATTAATGACACCTGTTTGGCCCAACCTCAAACAGTCACACTCCAAACCCCACTATGGCCAAGGCCAAAGAGCTGTCAAAGGACACCAGAAACAACATTGTAGACCTGCATCAGGCTGGGAAGACTGAATCTGCAATAGGCAAGATGCTTGGTTTGAAGAAATCAACCATGGGAGCAATTATTAGAAAATGGAAGACATACAAACCCCAAAAGCAGTGAAGTTGTCACGTTGTGTAAATGGTAAATAAAAAGAGAATACAATGATTTGCAAATCCTTTTCAACTTATATTCAATTGAATAGACTACAAAGACAATATACTTAACGTTCAAACTTGAAAACGTAATTTTTTGCAAATATTAGCTCATTTGGAATTTGATGCCTGCAACATGTTTCAAAAAAGCTGGCACAAGTGGCAAAAAAGAGTGAGAAAGTTGAGGAATGCTCATCAAAGGCTTATTTGGAACATCCCACAGGTGAACAGGCTAATTGGGAACAGGTTGGTGCCATGATTGGGTATAAAAGCAGCTTCCATGAAATGTTCAGTCATTCACAAACAAGGACGAGGCGAGGGTCACCACTTTGTCAACAAATGCCTGAGCAAATTGTTGAAGAACAACATTTCTCAAGCAGCTATTGCAAGGAATTTAGGGATTTCACCATCTACGCTCCGTAATATCATCAAAAGGTTGAGAGAATCTGGAGAAATCACTGCACGTAAGCCATGATATTACACACCTTGGATCCCTCAGGCGGTACTGCATCAAAAAGCCACATCAGTGTGTAAAGGATATCACCACATGGCTCAGGAACACTTCAGAAAACCACTGTCAGTAACTACAGTTGGTCGCTACATCTGTAAGTGCAAGTTAGAACTCTACTATGCAAAGCCAAAGCCATTTATCAACAACACCCAGAAATGCTTGGCTGGGCCCGAGCTCATCTAAGATGGACTGATGCAAAGTGGAAAAGTGTTCTGTGGTCTGATGAGTCCACATTTCAAATTGTTTTTGGAAACTGTGGACGTCGTGTCCTCCGGACCAAAGAGGAAAAGAACCATCCGGATTGTTCTAGGGTGAAAGTGTAAAAGGCAGCATGTGTGATGGTATGGGGGTGTATTAGTGCCCAAGACATGGGTAACTTACACATCTGTGAAGGCACCATTAATGCTGAAGGGTACATACAGCTTTTGGAGCAAAGTATGTTGCCATCCAAGCAACGTTACCATGGACGCCCCTGCTTATTTCAGCAAGACAATGCCAAGCCACGTGTTACAACAGTGTGGCTTCATAGTAAAAGAGTGCGGGTACTAGACTGGCCTGCCTGTAGTCCAGACCTGTCTCCCATTGAAAATGTGTGGTGCAATATGAAAGCTAAAATAACAAACATCACTGCTCTAGAAGACATCTGCATGGAGGAATGGGCCAAAATACAAAATGTGAAAACCTTGTGAAGACTTACAGAAAACCTTTGACCTCAGTCATTGCCAACAAAGTATTGATTGAATACTTATTTTACACCATCATTTGCAAATACATTCTTTAAAAATGTGATTTCCTGGATTCTTTCCCCCCCATTCTGTCTCATAGTGACATGTGACAAACACTAATGTATACAATCAGTGATTGTTGTTGACAACATCAACATGTGACAAACACTAATGTATACAATCAGTGATTGTTGTTGACAACATCAACATGTGACAAACACTAATGTATACAATCAGTGATTGTTGTTGACAACATCAACATGTGACAAACACTAATGTATACAATCAGTGATTGTTGTTGACAACATCAACATGTGACAAACACTAATGTATACAATCAGCGATTGTTGTTGACAACATCAACATGTGACAAACATCATATTACACACCTTACATTCATAGAGATGAGGAAATAATCATTTTAAATGCATCACAATTCGGACATGGAGAATTATGTAATCGATTAAAGGTAATTGATAACAATAATTGATGTAAATAAAGTAACGCAGACAGTTGTAAAATGTGTCTGACCCAGAGATCCCACCAGCTCCTTAATTATAGCACACCTATGTTCCAGTTTTGCACACATTTCCATCAATTGAATTAATGTGATGGGAATTGATTTAAATGTTTCTTATTACAAATGCACTGTTTTTAAAAGTTGCACGTGATAAAGGTTTATTTAGGGTAAGGAAAATAGATGTAAAGATGTGTCAATAATGGCCTTTTAATGGAATCATAGCTCCTGAATGGTGAGGTGGCCAAAGATGTATTCATATCTATCAGAGTCACCCCAAACTGCAATATTTAGCATCACATCTTAGCATTTATTGAATAACAACTTTAGCATTGTTGTTGTGACACTACCCTCTGTTTTCTGTAACGTCATGGTCTTCACGTCAGATCGTTGCCATGACAACTCACACACTAGTGCACATTCATGCTGTTCTGTAGGAAGCCATCTTTATTTGACAGCCTGCATCTAAATGATGCGAGGTTTTAATGACATTCTGCATCCATCTTACCTCCTGGGGAATATATTGCTGCTGCTATGTCCTAATGCATGCCTCACATGCAATGGTTGTGGAAGAAGAGGTAGAAATGGAAACCCACCTGCTTGTCGGCCTCAGTCTTCAGAGGATGCCAGTCAACAGATGCTGTGTGCTCCTCTCTCATGCCCCACCTATCTCCTCTCTCATGCCCCACCTATCTCCTCTCTCATGCCCCACCTATCTCCTCTCCTCCCTCGCTGCGCTCTCATGCACCATTGCTTCCTGTCATTGGCTGTGTTCCCTGAGCCCTGCCTCACATCCATTGGTCAGCCGGCCCGTCACCATCCTTGTGGCTCCACCCACCAAGCAGCTCAGTCCTGAAGCACTGCTTGAATCATTCATCAGTCTGAGTGTCTCTTGGTTCTGATTGGACCACTTCTGCTGCCTCCAGAGACTGACCGGCCTCATTGGACCCTCAGTAATTATTTAATGGAAGCAACCAAGCCGATTTGAGATGGCAATACCGATTGTTAGTTGTGAAAGCGGCCGATAACCAATATTTGGAGCTGATATTTACAATACCCAAAGGCAGTGAAGTTTTCACGTTGTGTAAATGGTAAATAAAAAGAGAATACAATGATTTGCAAATCCTTTTCAACTTACTGTATATTCAATTAGATAGATTGCAAAGACAAGATATTTCATGTTCACACTGAGAAACTTTATTTTTTAGCAAATAATCATGAAGTTAGAATTTAATGGCAGCAACACATTGCTAAAAAGTTGTCAGAGGGGCATTTTTACCACTGTGTTACATGGCCTTTCCTTTTAACAACACTCAGTAAAGGTTTGGGAACTGAGGAAACACATTTTTGAAGTGGAATTCTTTCGCATTATTGCTTGATGTACAGCTTAAGTTGTTCAACAGTCTCCCTTCTCATATTTTAGCCTTCACACATTTTCAATGTCTGGACTACAGGCAGGCCAGTCTAGTACCCGCACTCTTTTACTATGAAGCCACGCTGTTGTAACACGTGGCTTGGCATTGTCTTGCTGAAATAAGCAGGGGCGTCCATGATAACGTTGCTTGGATGGCAACATATGTTGCTCCAAAAGCTGCATGTACCTTTCAGCATTAATGGCGCCTTCTTGTCTTTGCAGTCTATTCAATTGAATATAAGTTGAAAAGGATTTGCAAATCATTATATTCTCTTTTTATTTACCATTTACACAATGTGACAACTTCACTGCTTTTGGGGTTTGTATTTACAGTAGCAATGACATTTAGTTGGGGTGTCCAAAAATGTTTTTTTCCGATTGAATCACTTTTATTTGTAACAATTCTTAACCATTTAAAAAAAAAAAAAATCGGTCAAAACAAAAAAGTATATATATATATTTATTTCATATATATATATATATATATATATATAATATATATATATATATATATATATATATATATATATATATATATATATATACAGTGTATATATATATATATATTTATTGTAAATATATATGTGTGGGTGTGTGTTTGTGTGTGTGTGTGTGTGTGTGTGTGATCGCCAAATGCCTTTCAATGCCCATCACAAAAAGGATCAGTTGTAGCACATGTTTGTAATAATTGTGAACATTTCCAATGTCTTCATAATATTTACACACACTTGAAATCATCTTGTCCTATTTCTCACATAGTCCACAAGACTCAAGTGAGTTTCTCCTCTATCCTTCCCCAGAGTCCAGTAATGGCAGCTTCAACATTAAGACCAGCTCTGGCTACAAGTTTGGTTGCCTGGCCAAGATAGTGAATTATATGAAGGTAAGGTGGAACGTCTTTCTCCTCCATGTTGACTCACTTTTACATCACACTTGTTAGTAAGTAAGAATAGTTTTAGTTGTATTGTATAACTTACACACGTTGCTCGGAGTGATGAAGAATCCATACCAGTATAAACGCTGTGGGGAACTAGAAGACGGAACGGCACTTCGACTTCCGGTTCAAAGCTTTAAACAGCAGGAATTCACATTCAGCCAGCTGCCCCTGCAGTGAGCAAACTCATCCAAAAGATGGCGCCATAGCACACACAAAAACAAACCGTTTAACCCAGAGATGTCAAACAGGTTCTATCTGGCCCACGTAATGACTTTGCTCAGTGGCCAATGGAGCTACATTTTTAAATGAAAGAAACTGCTCTTCTAAATGTGTCCACTAGATGTCACAATAGCAAGTCTGTTAGGGAAGCAGATAGTTTATACCGTGATTTCTCCACATTCTCTCGACCTTTTGATGATATTACGGAGCGTAGATGGTGAAATCCCTAAATTCCTTGCAATAGTTGCTTGAGAAATGTTGTTCTTAAACAATTTGCTCAGGCATTTGTTGACAAAGTGGTGACCCTCGCCCCGTCCTTGTTTGTGAATGACTGAACATTTCATGGAAGCTGCTTTTATACCCAATCATGGCACCCACCTGTTCCCAATTAGCCTGCTCACCTGTGGGATGTTCCAAATAAGTCTTTGATGAGCATTCCTCAACTTTCTCACTCTTTTTGCCACTTGTGCCAGCTTTTTTGAAACATGTTACAGGCATCAAATTCCAAATGAGCTAATATTTGCAAAAAATAGCAAAGTTGGTCAGTGTGAACATGAAATATCTTGTCTTTGCAGTCTATTCAATTGAATATACGTTGAAAAGGATTTGTTGCATTCTCTTTTTATTTACCATTTACACAACCTGACAACTTCACTGCTTTTGGGGTTTGTAATTTAAAAGTACGCTGACAAACTTCATCCATTTCACACTCACCATGGCAACCTTTTCACAAAGTGCATGAATACAACAGCAGTGGTGTTGGTCATGAACACAGTCTGCCATCAGCATGTCTACATGGTCAGCAGGCTAAGGACAGTGTCATGAACACAGTCTGCCATCAGCATGTCTACATGGTCAGCAGGCCAAGGACAGTGTCATGAACACAGTCTGCCATCAGCATGTCTACATGGTCAGCAGGCCAAGGACAGTGTCATGAACACAGTCTGCCATCAGCATGTCTACATGGTCAGCAGGCCAAGGACAGTGTCATGAACACAGTCTGCCATCAGCATGTCTACATGGTCAGCAGGCCAAGGACAGTGTCATGAAAACAGTCTGCCATCAGCATGTCTACATGGTCAGCAGGCCAAGGACAGTGTCATGAACACAGTCTGCCATCAGCATGTCTACATGGTCAGCAGGCCAAGGACAGTGTCATGAACACAGTCTGCCATCAGCATGTCTACATGGTCAGCAGGCCAAGGACAGTGTCATGAACACAGTCTGCCATCAGCATGTCTACATGGTCAGCAGGCTAAGGACAGTGTCATGAACACAGTCTGCCATCAGCATGTCTACATGGTCAGCAGGCCAAGGACAGTGTCATGAACACAGTCTGCCATCAGCATGTCTACATGGTCAGCAGGCCAAGGACAGTGTCATGAACATAGTCTGCCATCAGCATGTCTACATGGTCAGCAGGCTAAGGACAGTGTCATGAACACAGTCTGCCATCAGCATGTCTACATGGTCAGCAGGCCAAGGACAGTGTCATGAACACAGTCTGCCATCAGCATGTCTACATGGTCAGCAGGCCAAGGACAGTGTCATGAACACAGTCTGCCATCAGCATGTCTACATGGTCAGCAGGCCAAGGACAGTGTCATGAACACAGTCTGCCATCAGCATGTCTACATGGTCAGCAGGCCAAGGACAGTGTCATGAACACAGTCTGCCATCAGCATGTCTACATGGTCAGCAGGCCAAGGACAGTGTCATGAACACAGTCTGCCATCAGCATGTCTACATGGTCAGCAGGCCAAGGACAGTGTCATGAACACAGTCTGCCATCAGCATGTCTACATGGTCAGCAGGCTAAGGACAGTGTCATGAACACAGTCTGCCATCAGCATGTCTACATGGTCAGCAGGCCAAGGACAGTGTCATGAACACAGTCTGCCATCAGCATGTCTACATGGTCAGCAGGCTAAGGACAGTGTCATGAACACAGTCTGCCATCAGCATGTCTACATGGTCAGCAGGCCAAGGACAGTGTCATGAACACAGTCTGCCATCAGCATGTCTACATGGTCAGCAGGCCAAGGACAGTGTCATGAACACAGTCTGCCATCAGCATGTCTACATGGTCAGCAGGCTAAGGACAGTGTCATGAACACAGTCTGCCATCAGCATGTCTACATGGTCAGCAGGCCAAGGACAGTGTCATGAACACAGTCTGCCATCAGCATGTCTACATGGTCAGCAGGCCAAGGACAGTGTCATGAACACAGTCTGCCATCAGCATGTCTACATGGTCAGCAGGCCAAGGACAGTGTCATGAACACAGTCTGCCATCAGCATGTCTACATGGTCAGCAGGCTAAGGACAGTGTCATGAACACAGTCTGCCATCAGCATGTCTACATGGTCAGCAGGCCAAGGACAGTGTCATGAACACAGTCTGCCATCAGCATGTCTACATGGTCAGCAGGCTAAGGACAGTGTCATGAACACAGTCTGCCATCAGCATGTCTACATGGTCAGCAGGCCAAGGACAGTGTCATGAACACAGTCTGCCATCAGCATGTCTACATGGTCAGCAGGCCAAGGACAGTGTCATGAACACAGTCTGCCATCAGCATGTCTACATGGTCAGCAGGCCAAGGACAGTGTCATGAACACAGTCTGCCATCAGCATGTCTACATGGTCAGCAGGCTAAGGACAGTGTCATGAACACAGTCTGCCATCAGCATGTCTACATGGTCAGCAGGCCAAGGACAGTGTCATGAACACAGTCTGCCATCAGCATGTCTACATGGTCAGCAGGCCAAGGACAGTGTCATGAACACAGTCTGCCATCAGCATGTCTACATGGTCAGCAGGCCAAGGACAGTGTCATGAACACAGTCTGCCATCAGCATGTCTACATGGTCAGCAGGCAAGGACAGTGTCATGAACACAGTCTGCCATCAGCATGTCTACATGGTCAGCAGGCAAGGACAGTGTCATGAACACAGTCTGCCATCAGCATGTCTACATGGTCAGCAGGCCAAGGACAGTGTCATGAACACAGTCTGCCATCAGCATGTCTACATGGTCAGCAGGCCAAGGACAGTGTCATGAACACAGTCTGCCATCAGCATGTCTACATGGTCAGCAGGCCAAGGACAGTGTCATGAACACAGTCTGCCATCAGCATGTCTACATGGTCAGCAGGCGCCAAGGACAGTGTCATGAACACAGTCTGCCATCAGCATGTCTACATGGTCAGCAGGCCAAGGACAGTGTCATGAACACAGTCTGCCATCAGCATGTCTACATGGTCAGCAGGCCAAGGACAGTGTCATGAACACAGTCTGCCATCAGCATGTCTACATGGTCAGCAGGCCAAGGACAGTGTCATGAACACAGTCTGCCATCAGCATGTCTACATGGTCAGCAGGCTAAGGACAGTGTCATGAACACAGTCTGCCATCAGCATGTCTACATGGTCAGCAGGCCAAGGACAGTGTCATGAACACAGTCTGCCATCAGCATGTCTACATGGTCAGCAGGCCAAGGACAGTGTCATGAACACAGTCTGCCATCAGCATGTCTACATGGTCAGCAGGCCAAGGACAGTGTCATGAACACAGTCTGCCATCAGCATGTCTACATGGTCAGCAGGCCAAGGACAGTGTCATGAACACAGTCTGCCATCAGCATGTCTACATGGTCAGCAGGCCAAGGACAGTGTCATGAACACAGTCTGCCATCAGCATGTCTACATGGTCAGCAGGCTAAGGACAGTGTCATGAACACAGTCTGCCATCAGCATGTCTACATGGTCAGCAGGCCAAGGACAGTGTCATGAACACAGTCTGCCATCAGCATGTCTACATGGTCAGCAGGCCAAGGACAGTGTCATGAACACAGTCTGCCATCAGCATGTCTACATGGTCAGCAGGCCAAGGACAGTGTCATGAACACAGTCTGCCATCAGCATGTCTACATGGTCAGCAGGCTAAGGACAGTGTCATGAACACAGTCTGCCATCAGCATGTCTACATGGTCAGCAGGCCAAGGACAGTGTCATGAACACAGTCTGCCATCAGCATGTCTACATGGTCAGCAGGCCAAGGACAGTGTCATGAACACAGTCCGCCATCAGCATGTCTACATGGTCAGCAGGCCAAGGACAGTGTCATGAACACAGTCTGCCATCAGCATGTCTACATGGTCAGCAGGCCAAGGACAGTGTCATGAACACAGTCTGCCATCAGCATGTCTACATGGTCAGCAGGCCAAGGACAGTGTCATGAACACAGTCTGCCATCAGCATGTCTACATGGTCAGCAGGCCAAGGACAGTGTCATGAACACAGTCTGCCATCAGCATGTCTACATGGTCAGCAGGCTAAGGACAGTGTCATGAACACAGTCTGCCATCAGCATGTCTACATGGTCAGCAGGCCAAGGACAGTGTCATGAACACAGTCTGCCATCAGCATGTCTACATGGTCAGCAGGCTAAGGACAGTGTCATGAACACAGTCTGCCATCAGCATGTCTACATGGTCAGCAGGCCAAGGACAGTGTCATGAACACAGTCTGCCATCAGCATGTCTACATGGTCAGCAGGCCAAGGACAGTGTCATGAACACAGTCTGCCATCAGCATGTCTACATGGTCAGCAGGCCAAGGACAGTGTCATGAACACAGTCTGCCATCAGCATGTCTACATGGTCAGCAGGCTAAGGACAGTGTCATGAACACAGTCTGCCATCAGCATGTCTACATGGTCAGCAGGCCAAGGACAGTGTCATGAACACAGTCTGCCATCAGCATGTCTACATGGTCAGCAGGCCAAGGACAGTGTCATGAACACAGTCTGCCATCAGCATGTCTACATGGTCAGCAGGCCAAGGACAGTGTCATGAACACAGTCTGCCATCAGCATGTCTACATGGTCAGCAGGCTAAGGACAGTGTCATGAACACAGTCTGCCATCAGCATGTCTACATGGTCAGCAGGCCAAGGACAGTGTCATGAACACAGTCTGCCATCAGCATGTCTACATGGTCAGCAGGCCAAGGACAGTGTCATGAACACAGTCTGCCATCAGCATGTCTACATGGTCAGCAGGCTAAGGACAGTGTCATGAACACAGTCTGCCATCAGCATGTCTACATGGTCAGCAGGCCAAGGACAGTGTCATGAACACAGTCTGCCATCAGCATGTCTACATGGTCAGCAGGCCAAGGACAGTGTCATGAACACAGTCTGCCATCAGCATGTCTACATGGTCAGCAGGCTAAGGACAGTGTCATGAACACAGTCTGCCATCAGCATGTCTACATGGTCAGCAGGCCAAGGACAGTGTCATGAACACAGTCTGCCATCAGCATGTCTACATGGTCAGCAGGCTAAGGACAGTGTCATGAACACAGTCTGCCATCAGCATGTCTACATGGTCAGCAGGCTAAGGACAGTGTCATGAACACAGTCTGCCATCAGCATGTCTACATGGTCAGCAGGCCAAGGACAGTGTCATGAACACAGTCTGCCATCAGCATGTCTACATGGTCAGCAGGCCAAGGACAGTGTCATGAACACAGTCTGCCATCAGCATGTCTACATGGTCAGCAGGCCAAGGACAGTGTCATGAACACAGTCTGCCATCAGCATGTCTACATGGTCAGCAGGCCAAGGACAGTGTCATGAACACAGTCTGCCATCAGCATGTCTACATGGTCAGCAGGCAAGGACAGTGTCATGAACACAGTCTGCCATCAGCATGTCTACATGGTCAGCAGGCCAAGGACAGTGTCATGAACACAGTCTGCCATCAGCATGTCTACATGGTCAGCAGGCCAAGGACAGTGTCATGAACACAGTCTGCCATCAGCATGTCTACATGGTCAGCAGGCCAAGGACAGTGTCATGAACACAGTCTGCCATCAGCATGTCTACATGGTCAGCAGGCCAAGGACAGTGTCATGAACACAGTCTGCCATCAGCATGTCTACATGGTCAGCAGGCCAAGGACAGTGTCATGAACACAGTCTGCCATCAGCATGTCTACATGGTCAGCAGGCCAAGGACAGTGTCATGAACACAGTCTGCCATCAGCATGTCTACATGGTCAGCAGGCCAAGGACAGTGTCATGAACACAGTCTGCCATCAGCATGTCTACATGGTCAGCAGGCCAAGGACAGTGTCATGAACACAGTCTGCCATCAGCATGTCTACATGGTCAGCAGGCCAAGGACAGTGTCATGAACACAGTCTGCCATCAGCATGTCTACATGGTCAGCAGGCCAAGGACAGTGTCATGAACACAGTCTGCCATCAGCATGTCTACATGGTCAGCAGGCCAAGGACAGTGTCATGAACACAGTCTGCCATCAGCATGTCTACATGGTCAGCAGGCCAAGGACAGTGTCATGAACACAGTCTGCCATCAGCATGTCTACATGGTCAGCAGGCCAAGGACAGTGTCATGAACACAGTCTGCCATCAGCATGTCTACATGGTCAGCAGGCCAAGGACAGTGTCATGAACACAGTCTGCCATCAGCATGTCTACATGGTCAGCAGGCCAAGGACAGTGTCATGAACACAGTCTGCCATCAGCATGTCTACATGGTCAGCAGGCCAAGGACAGTGTCATGAACACAGTCTGCCATCAGCATGTCTACATGGTCAGCAGGCCAAGGACAGTGTCATGAACACAGTCTGCCATCAGCATGTCTACATGGTCAGCAGGCAAGGACAGTGTCATGAACACAGTCTGCCATCAGCATGTCTACATGGTCAGCAGGCTAAGGACAGTGTCATGAACACAGTCTGCCATCAGCATGTCTACATGGTCAGCAGGCCAAGGACAGTGTCATGAACACAGTCTGCCATCAGCATGTCTACATGGTCAGCAGGCCAAGGACAGTGTCATGAACACAGTCTGCCATCAGCATGTCTACATGGTCAGCAGGCCAAGGACAGTGTCATGAACACAGTCTGCCATCAGCATGTCTACATGGTCAGCAGGCCAAGGACAGTGTCATGAACACAGTCTGCCATCAGCATGTCTACATGGTCAGCAGGCCAAGGACAGTGTCATGAACACAGTCTGCCATCAGCATGTCTACATGGTCAGCAGGCCAAGGACAGTGTCATGAACACAGTCTGCCATCAGCATGTCTACATGGTCAGCAGGCCAAGGACAGTGTCATGAACACAGTCTGCCATCAGCATGTCTACATGGTCAGCAGGCCAAGGACAGTGTCATGAACACAGTCTGCCATCAGCATGTCTACATGGTCAGCAGGCCAAGGACAGTGTCATGAACACAGTCTGCCATCAGCATGTCTACATGGTCAGCAGGCCAAGGACAGTGTCATGAACACAGTCTGCCATCAGCATGTCTACATGGTCAGCAGGCCAAGGACAGTGTCATGAACACAGTCTGCCATCAGCATGTCTACATGGTCAGCAGGCCAAGGACAGTGTCATGAACACAGTCTGCCATCAGCATGTCTACATGGTCAGCAGGCAAGGACAGTGTCATGAACACAGTCTGCCATCAGCATGTCTACATGGTCAGCAGGCAAGGACAGTGTCATGAACACAGTCTGCCATCAGCATGTCTACATGGTCAGCAGGCCAAGGACAGTGTCATGAACACTAGTCTGCCATCAGCATGTCTACATGGTCAGCAGGCTAAGGACAGTGTCATGAACACAGTCTGCCATCAGCATGTCTACATGGTCAGCAGGCCAAGGACAGTGTCATGAACACAGTCTGCCATCAGCATGTCTACATGGTCAGCAGGCCAAGGACAGTGTCATGAACACAGTCTGCCATCAGCATGTCTACATGGTCAGCAGGCCAAGGACAGTGTCATGAACACAGTCTGCCATCAGCATGTCTACATGGTCAGCAGGCCAAGGACAGTGTCATGAACACAGTCTGCCATCAGCATGTCTACATGGTCAGCAGGCCAAGGACAGTGTCATGAACACAGTCTGCCATCAGCATGTCTACATGGTCAGCAGGCCAAGGACAGTGTCATGAACACAGTCTGCCATCAGCATGTTTACATGGTCAGCAGGCTAAGGACAGTGTCATGAACACAGTCTGCCATCAGCATGTCTACATGGTCAGCAGGCCAAGGACAGTGTCATGAACACAGTCTGCCATCAGCATGTCTACATGGTCAGCAGGCTAAGGACAGTGTCATGAACACAGTCTGCCATCAGCATGTCTACATGGTCAGCAGGCCAAGGACAGTGTCATGAACACAGTCTGCCATCAGCATGTCTACATGGTCAGCAGGCCAAGGACAGTGTCATGAACACAGTCTGCCATCAGCATGTCTACATGGTCAGCAGGCCAAGGACAGTGTCATGAACACAGTCTGCCATCAGCATGTCTACATGGTCAGCAGGCTAAGGACAGTGTCATGAACACAGTCTGCCATCAGCATGTCTACATGGTCAGCAGGCCAAGGACAGTGTCATGAACACAGTCTGCCATCAGCATGTCTACATGGTCAGCAGGCTAAGGACAGTGTCATGAACACAGTCTGCCATCAGCATGTCTACATGGTCAGCAGGCCAAGGACAGTGTCATGAACACAGTCTGCCATCAGCATGTCTACATGGTCAGCAGGCCAAGGACAGTGTCATGAACACAGTCTGCCATCAGCATGTCTACATGGTCAGCAGGCCAAGGACAGTGTCATGAACACAGTCTGCCATCAGCATGTCTACATGGTCAGCAGGCCAAGGACAGTGTCATGAACACAGTCTGCCATCAGCATGTCTACATGGTCAGCAGGCTAAGGACAGTGTCATGAACAACAGTCTGCCATCAGCATGTCTACATGGTCAGCAGGCCAAGGACAGTGTCATGAACACAGTCTGCCATCAGCATGTCTACATGGTCAGCAGGCCAAGGACAGTGTCATGAACACAGTCTGCCATCAGCATGTCTACATGGTCAGCAGGCCTAAGGACAGTGTCATGAACACAGTCTGCCATCAGCATGTCTACATGGTCAGCAGGCCAAGGACAGTGTCATGAACACAGTCTGCCATCAGCATGTCTACATGGTCAGCAGGCCAAGGACAGTGTCATGAACACAGTCTGCCATCAGCATGTCTACATGGTCAGCAGGCCAAGGACAGTGTCATGAACACAGTCTGCCATCAGCATGTCTACATGGTCAGCAGGCCAAGGACAGTGTCATGAACACAGTCTGCCATCAGCATGTCTACATGGTCAGCAGGCCAAGGACAGTGTCATGAACACAGTCTGCCATCAGCATGTCTACATGGTCAGCAGGCCAAGGACAGTGTCATGAACACAGTCCTGCCATCAGGGCATTGTTTTGTTT